>NC_057388.1:45623933-45770868 GCF_019320065.1 Cervus canadensis
AAGGATGGGTAGAAATTATAACTGTCTTTTTCCATGTAAAACTGCATACACACTTTGGAAAAAACAGAGCTCTATATAAATTTTATACATTGCATTTTCAAGGTACTTTCTTTTCTCTCCATAGACAATTCTACCTATTACTATGGCTTTGACCATCATCTATGACGTTTAGTTCAGTTCAGTCACTCAGTCGTATCTGACTCTTCGTGAACCCATGGATTGCAGCACACCAGGCTTCCCTGTCCATCACCAACTCCCAGAGCTTACTCAAACTGATGTGAGCCATCCAACCATCTCATCCTCTGCCATCCCCTTCTCCTCCTGCCTTCAATCTTTCCCATCATCAGGGTCTTTTCCAGTGAGTCAGTTCTTCGCATCAGGTGGCCAAAGCACTGGAGTTTCAGCATCAACATCAGTCTTTCCAATGAATATTCAGGACTGATCTCCTTTAGGATGGACTGGTTGGATCTCCTTGCAGTCCAAGGGACTTTCAAGAGCCTTCTCCAACACCACAGTTCAAAAGTGTCAATTCTTCAGCACTCAGCTTTCTTTATAGCCTAACTCTCACATCCATACATGACTACTGGAAAAACGATAGCTTTGACTAGATGGAACTTTGTTGGCAAAGTAATGTCTTTGCTTTTTAACATGCTGTCTAGGTTGGTCTAGGATGGTCTAGGTTTTCTTCCAAGGAGTAAGCGTCTTTTAATTTCATGGCTGCAGTCACCATCTGCAGTGATTTTGGAGCCCAAAAAAATAAAGTCAGCCACTGTTTCCATCATTTCTCCATCTATTTGCCATGAAGTGATGGGACCAGATGCCATGCTCTTAGTTTTTAGAATGTTGAGTTTTAAGCCAACACTTTCACTCTCCTCTTGCACTCTCGTTAAGAGGATCTTTAGTTCTTCTTCACTTTCTGCCATAAGGGTGGCATCATCTGCATATCTGAGGTTATTGAGTTTTCCCAGCAATCTTGATTCGAGCTTGTGCTTCATCCAGCCCATCATTTCTCGTGATGTAACTCTGCATATAAGTTAAATAAGCAGGTACATCTCCCAAATTTATGTCTCCAGTGGATGCCTCTTCTGAGTTCCAGACTCTATATTAAATTGTCTAACTGAATCTTCCCTTGAATGTGCCATGAGCACCTGAATACCGAACATATCTTCCTCCTTCTCTATCTCACCACTTCTAATCTATGACTAAGATGCGTCGGTATTATCTCCTGAATAATTCTCAAATCAATGCAACTGTCTCCATTTTCACTGGCATCAATGTAAATTATTGCTGTAGGCTATTTAGTCTTGACAAAATTCATATGTTGAAGTCCTAACTGAAACCACCCATACATGAAAACGTAATCATATTTGGAGATTGGGTCTTTAAAGAAGTAATTAAGTTAAAACAGAGTCATTAGGGTGTCCTTATAAGAAGAGGAAATCTGAAACACAGACACATACAGAAGGAAAATGATGTAAAGACACAAGGAGAAGACAGCTCTATGGACATTTGCCTACAAGTCTTTGGATATATTCTTTCATTTCTCTTGGATTAATAACTAGGAGCATATTGCTAAGTCATATAATACATGTATGTTTAACTTTTTAAGGAAAAGACAAATTGTTTTCTAAAGTGGTTTTCTAAATGTAAAATTTTCTAAAATTTTACATTTTCCTTCAGCAGTATATGAGAGTTACGATTGCTCCATATCCTCACCAACACATGGTATGTTTAGGTCTTTCAACTTTTAGATATGTACTTAAATGACAAAAACCATTTTAACTTTTCACTTCCAAACTGGAAGTTTTTATTTCTTTTTCTTTATCATTACACTAGTTAAGAAAATGTTAAGCAGAAGCAGTGAGAGCACAAAGAATACTTGTCCTCCTACCTGATCATTTCTTAATGGCCACTTCTCATTTTTTTATTCCATCTTTACTTCTAAAACCTATGCAGGTATTCTAGATTCTTTATCAATTAATTCTAACATCTGAAGTCCATAGCATCCTTGAGAAGTTCTTTAGGAGTCTAAAACCTGTTTTGAATTGTGTTTATTTTTCCTGCTAACTCTCAATCACAGATTCTAGTCTATTTATATGACTGGTGATTATCAACTATGAGTTCATAGTTGGATGACCTTAACATGTGGAGAATTCTGACAGCTAAAACTAGAAATGCTTTCCTCTACAGAGGATCTGCACTTGCTTTATGTGAGAGTAGGTACTGTTACCAACCAAGGAACATGTTAGCCACAGTCACATGTCTCAAGATCTCAGGAGCTTTAATGCAAGGTTCATTCTCCCACCATGCTAGAGACCCAGAGCTTAGTGGACTGACCCCATCACTGACATGAACATTTGACTGCAGAGCAACTTCAGCATTTGCAATGACTTAGAGCTCACACATCTCCACTACAGTTTCAACTACTTTATCTGCTTATGTGTATCTGTATATGCATATGCCCCTCAGAGATTCTCTTACTTTTGGCAGGGCCAAAAGCATTAAAAGTTATGCTTTTCTAACACCTAAAATTTATTTTAGCAGGGAGAGGGCTCTTAAAAATAACTCGTCTTCCATGGAAGCAGCCTAGATGTCCATCAGCAGATGAATGGATAAGAAAGCTGTGGTACATATACACAATGGAATATTACTCAGCCATTAAAAAGAATACATTCAAATCAGTTCTAATGAGGTGGATGAAACTGGAGCCTATCATACAGAGTGAGGTAATTCAGAAAGAAAAACACCAATACAGTATATTAACACATATATAAGGAATTTAGAAGATGGTAATGATGACCCTATATGCAAGACAGCAAAAGAGATGCAGATGCAAAGAACAGACTTCTGGACTCTGTGGGAGAAGGCGAGGGTAGAATGATTTGAGAGAATAGCATTGAAACATGTATATTATCATATGTGAAACAGATCGCCAGTCCAGGTTTGATGCATAAGACAGGGTGCTCAGGGCTGGTGCACTGGGATGACCCGAAGGGATGGGATGGGGAGGGAGGTGGGAGGAAAGGTCAACACGGGGAACACATGTACACCCATGGCTGATTCATGTAAATGTATGGTTGATTCATGTGAATGTATGGCTAAAACCACCACAATATTGTAAAGTAATTAGCCTCCAATTAAAATAAATTTTTTAAAAAGTAAAAACAAAATATATTTATATCATGAAAAAATAAATAAATAAAAAATAACTCATCCTCAAGCTAGTAAAGCAAAACTCTTCTAAACCTTTACAGATAAGAGTATTTATTGATAATAAATGACTTAGACATGTAAATTGGCTTACTGCCACCTGTTTTTTTAATCAAATTGGGATGCCATTGATAAATGAGTTAAACATTTTGCTCATTTTTCTCTCTAAAATATTTCATATTTGGGTGTCCCAAAATTTTTTTGAGCCTTAAATGCTATTATCAAATCATTTAATACATTAAAAAGGGCAAAAGAAAACATTCTTTTTCATAGTTAAAATCCTTGTTAGTACTACAGCTGCTAAAAATGCTGAATACATTCCAAATATAGCCTAATGCATCCTACACACAGGATGACAAGATTCTGTTCAATGATTTAAAAAAATGCTGGCTTAGAAAATGAAGGTGTCATACCTACACCCCCACACACAGCTAAACTGGTTTAATACTGCAGATAAGAACCTGCAACCTGTTTGCTACTGTTTGGATCCTGAATAATTTGTCAATATCTTGGTACACTCACTTTCAAACAAAGTGCTACATATATTGATGAGTATATAGTGATACTAGAACTTTTTAACTTTAAAAGTTTTAAAAGTTTTTAAAAAGTTGCCAAAATTGGATTTTTGATGTCTAATCAACAGTCTAGAAGTCTTACTTGAACTGAGAAGATATATCCATTCAACTAACCTTTGGAAATAAAAATAATAAGAGGAAAGAAGTATTTTCCACAATTAAGTCATAAATAATTAATACAACTGTAAGTATAAATGTCTTTTCAAATTTATAGAATGAACTGAAATTAACAGGCTAATTTTACAAGTTAACCAGAACATTCATTAAATTAAGCAAAAGCAGAATTAGTTATCTTAATTAAGCAAAAGTATTCAAAAGGCTCTACATTAACTATATATTCTTAAGATTCGTTATACCTGATATAATTGGCCCAATTTTATTTTATACTCAATATGTTTATGCCCTTTTTGACACTATGATGTATTATTTATAGCATGATGAACATTTACTGCAAAACGTTCTGAACTAATAAAGCATTCCAGAAACTATGTACAGGTCTATCAACTGAAATCAGATAGCATAGCAAACAACAAAGCACATTTGGCAATATTACCTTCAAAACTTAAAGTTTTAAAAGTAAACCCTTTTTTGTTTTTTTTGCCTAATAAAATATAAACAATTTAATAATTCTCACAATATCTCACAGAACTGAATGAAGGAAAATCATCACCACTCTTTCTACAACTACAGAATTACCAAATGCTAGATCATAAAGTCGTGATTCTTTAGTAAAGTGAGGCATGTAATCATGACACATTTATAGTGAATCCTTGCTATTGTCTTATTTAAGGAAGCAATATTTCTTAAATTTCTGACACTCAGCATAAACTAATATACTTGCATATCATGTTATCAGAACTGTTAAAAAAAAAAACTGACCTTCTTGCACACTAGAATTCTTTGTTACCATGCACATAGGAAATGTCTAACCTCTAAATAATTTAACTTTTAGAGTTTAAAAAAGACTGAAATAATAATCAGGATAGCAAATTATTGAGCCAATCTCTGAATTAAGTCTACCTTATCTAATTTTCCCTCAGAAAACTTCAGCTCAATGGGTAATATTATCACCCTCATTTGATATCTGACATTCTGAAACATTATAAGACCTACCCAAAGTAGCATAATCAACAAAGGAAATCTTAGTTCTGTCTGATACTAAAGTCCAAGGACCCAGTTCTTAATTACTGTACTATCCTGCCTTTAACATTATTTGACTAGATGTTCAGAAAGGTAACCTTTAAATATCTGGCTACTCAAATTATTTAAAAAAAAAAACTATACTTAATTCAATAAAAATTATTTTAGAAAATTTTAAGATTTTTTAACCACTTGTATTGACTATAAGAGATAAATTTTCAATAATGAACATGGCAAGGCAGTTCATTTTTCTTCATATAAAGTCTTAGAAACTTAACTAATCAAGTTTTTCCTATAAATATAATCTTTTTAAAATTCATAGGAAATATAAAATCAATCAGTGGCATACCACTACACACCTACTAAAATAGCTAAAATCCAAAACACTGACAATATCAAATGCTGACGAAGATGTGGAGCAATAGGAACTTTGTTTCTTTGCTAATAGGTATGTAAAATAATACAGCCACAATGACAGATAGTTTGGCAGTTTCTTACAAAGCTAAAAATACTATAATATACAGCAATCATGTGCTTTGGTATTTACTCAAATCAGCTAAAAGTTTATATGCACACAAAAATCTGCACATGAAGGCTTATAACAATTTAAATCATAATTGTCAAAAAAAATGGAAGCGACAACACGTCCTTCAATAGGTGAATGGGTAAATAAACTAGGTCTATGTACAAAGTAAAATATTATTCAGTGACTAAAAGAAATGAGCAATCAAGCAACAAAGACATGAAGAAACCTTAAGTGCATATTACTAACAGAAACCAGTATGAAAAGGCAACCTACTGTATGATTCCAATTATATGATATTCTATAAAAGATAAAACTCTAAAGACAGAAAAAAAAATCAGTGGTTGTCAGGGGTTAAGAGAGAAGTGTGGAAAGGATGCAAAGTTGCAGCACTGAGTATTTTTAAGTGTACCTTTTTTGTATGATACTATACACCCACTAGATCATAAAAAAGCAAAAAACATCTATTTCTGCTTCATTGACTACACTAAAGCCTTTGACTATGTGGATTGCAACAAGCTGTGGGAGATTCTTAAAGAAATGGGAATACCAGACCACCTTACCTGTCTCTTGAGAAACATATATGCAGGACAAGAAGCACCAGTTAGAACTGGACATGGAACAATGGACTGGTTCAAAATTGGGGACGGTATACATCAAGGCCGTATACTGTCATCCTGCTTATTTAATGTACATGCAGAGTACACTGCGTGAAATGCCAGGTTGGATGACTCACAAGCTGGAATCAAGACTGCAGGAAGAAATATCAACAACCTCATATATGCAGATGATACCACTTTAATGGTAGAAAGCAAAGAGGGACTAAAGAGACTCTTGATGAAGGTGAAAGAGAAGAGTGACAAAGGTGGCTTAAAACTCAACATTCGGGTGGAGAGAGAGGTGGGAGGGGGGATCGGGATGGGGAATACATGTAAATCCATGGCTGATTCATGTCAATGTATGACAAAAACCACTACAATACTGTAAAGTAATTAGCCTCCAACTAATAAAAATAAATGAAAAAAAAACCCTCAACATTAAAAAAACAAAGATCACGGCATCTGGTCCCATCACTTCATGGCAAAATAGATAGGGAAAAAGTGGAAATACTGACAGATTTTTTTTTCTTGGGCTCCAAAATCACTGTGGATGGTGATGGCAGCCATGAAATTAAAGGATGCTTGCTGGGCTTCCCTGGTAGCTCAGTGGTAAAGAATGTGCCTGCCAAAGCAGGAGATACAGGTTCAATCCCTGATCCGGGAAGATCTCACATGCAGTTGGACCTGTGCCACAACTACTAAGCTTGTGCTCTAGAGTATGGGAGCTTCAACAACTGAAGCGCATGTGCCTAGAACCCGTGCTCCACAAGAGGAGCCACTGCAATGAGCAGCTCACTGCATCACAGGAGAGTAGCCCCCGCTCGCCACAACTAGAGGAAAGCCTGTGCAGCAATAAAGACCTAGCACAGCCAAAAATTTAAAAAAAAAATTATTTTTTTTAAAAAAATGATGCTTGCTCCTTGGAAGAAAAGCTGCGACAAACCTAGACAGCGTATTCAAAAGCAGAGACATCACTTATCCAACAAAGGTCTGTATTCAAAGCTATGGTTTGCAGTAATCATGTACAGAGGGGAGAGTTGAGCCATAAAGAAGGCTGAGCACCAAAGAATTGATGCTTTCAACTGCTGTGCTGGAGAAGACTCTTGAGAGTCCCTTGGACAGCAAAGAGATCAAACCAGTCAATCCTAAAGGAAATCAATCCTGAATATTCATTGGAAGAACTAATGCTGAAGCTGAAGCTCCAATAATTTGGCCACTTGATACGAAGACCTGACTCACTGGAAAAGACCCTGATGCTGGGAAAGACTGAAGGCAAGAGGAAAAGAAGGCAACAGAGAGTGAGATGGTTGGATGGCATCACGGACTCAATGAACATGAGTTTGAGCAAACTCAGGGAGATAGTGAAGAACAGGGAAGCCTGGCGTGCTGTAGTTCATGGGGTTGCAAAGAGTCAGACATGACTTAGCAACTGAACAATGAACAACAGTAATGAACAATAATGAATAATAATGGTAGAGACAGGAAATTACATATTTGCATAATGCCTTATGCATCCTGCATTGGTGTGGTGCATTTGTTACAACTGATGTCTATAGCCCAGGAGATTGATAACTGACAGAGGAAACTTTACAATATGAAAATATAATACATTAATGTGCTTTATAGGAAAAACTAACAACTGAATGGATCATACCATATTCAGAGAAGGCATTATATGACAGTTTAATAACCTCTAATTAAATCTCTCATACACCAAAAATTTTCATCTTAGTCTCTATCAGGACTTTGAAAACTTTTTAATTAATTAATTAATTTAATTGGAGGCTAAGTACTTTACAATATTGTGGTGTTTTTTGCCATACATTGACATAAAATCAGCCACATGTGTTCATGTGCCCCCATCTGACGTGTAGTCTCTCTGTAAGACAGGAATACAAATAATACTGGCTCATTGTCTTCCAGTATTCCTTAATAAAGAGACAAAAATACTTTCATTTAGACATACCTTAACTATTTCTTCAATGAAACAAATGTGAGAGACAGGATCCCTCTTCTTGGCTAATATTTTTTGTAGATGTTGCACCTAAAAGGAAGGAAAAGAGGGAAAACATACATAACTCAGTATTTTCAAATGTAACAAGCATAGAGTACAGGTACTAGAAACAGTAAGGGAAGGGAAAAGGCATTTTGCTAGAGCCCTTACATACATTATAATTAGTTAAGGAGGTATTTTGAACTTTCAGAGATTTTAAGAAAGCTGCCCAAGATCACACAACTTTGAATAACTAAGAACTAACCCACAGCTCAGCAGGCAGATTCTGCCTGCAAGTGCAGGAGACACAGGAGACTCAGGTTCAACCCCTGGGTCAGGAAGATCCCTGAAGGAGGAAATGGCAACGCAATCCAGTATTCTTGACTGAAAAAAAACCTCCTGTGGACAGAGGAGCCTACTGCACTGTAATCCAAAGGGTTGCAAACAGTCGGACACAACTAAGCACATAGCACGCTAACCCATAATTCATGCTATTTTTCACTCTTTCAAATACTTACCTGACCACAAACAGTAAAAATATGATCCACAAGTTTCTCCATATTGGTCCAGAGGGAAGCACGAAAAGCTGCAGTGTTCCCTGGGGTTGGCATGGTAGATCGTCCAGGTCCCCCTGTTATGACAGACAAAAAAACAAGCAAAATAAAGTGTTTCAAATTTAACAAAATGTATGTTATTATGAAAAGCACATATATGCTAACAAATGAGAAGTTTCTTTATGAAGAAACAATAATTTATCATGAGTGATATAAAAAAGAATCTTAACCTTTTGTGTTTAAGAAATGAAATAAAATCACACACGCGTGCACACACACAGACACACCCCACACACACACCCAACAAAGATAATACACAAAATAAGAATTCCCTGGAGAAGGAAATGGCACCCACTCCAGTATTGGGAAACCGTATGGACAGAGGAGCCTGGCGGGTTACAGTCCAAGGGGTCACAAAGAGTCAGACACGACTGAGTATGCATTCACTAACACTCTCCACAAAAAGAACAAGATACTGCAGCTTAGATATCTCATTTGTTAAATGAAAGTATTAATCTTGACTCTATAAATTATTTGATAAATGTAACATTCTATAAATATTTTTAATTTGAATATAGTTGATTTATTCTATAATTCTTTATAGCAGTTTTTTCCCCCAATCAGAATAGCTCTCCATTACAAAATACTCTTAAAAGGAATCTTAAAACCCCTGCAAATTAAGACTATGCTCCCATTTTCTGTAACTTCTCCTGTTTCCTCTTACCTGACATCCCATGAAGGGATATGACATATCTGATTTTCTGCTTAATTTCAGATAATGTCATCTCACTGTTTTCCACTCACAAATGGGTTGAAGCCTTGCGGATCTGAAGTGTAATCAGTAGAAATATAT
The DNA here is from genome assembly GCF_019320065.1 of Cervus canadensis. Taxonomy (NCBI): domain Eukaryota; kingdom Metazoa; phylum Chordata; class Mammalia; order Artiodactyla; family Cervidae; genus Cervus; species Cervus canadensis. The sequence continues at coordinate 45,633,381 of NC_057388.1, forward strand.
TGGTACTTACTCAAAACAAAGGAAGGTCTTAAAAGCCACAAAAGCTATAAAATAAATAAGAATTTTTGATAGCTGTTTTTCTCTTTTTTGGGATCTTCTGGCCTTTAACATAAACACTGAACAAACCAGAATCTTAAAAGTGTAGAGGAAGAGAAAATTTTTTAGTAAAACAAGTGAGAAGATCGCTATCATGGGTGAGAGAGTTTTAAATATAAGTCTGCATTCCCAAAGCCATAGATATATAATAACTTCATGAAAATGTGACCACGGATACTAGCAGTGGTATCAGCCTCCAACACATGTGAGTGAAAACTTATCACGTATTTTTTTAATCCATTTGAATATGCCCCAGCTCACCATTCTGTCATGTCAAAGAAACAAAAACTCAGTAACACTGAGAGAAAATTTTCCATTCCATGATATTCTACAGGAGCCATTAATTTCTACCATTCAAAAATTTGGGAAACCACCTCTCGTGTTTAGTTCTCCATCATACCAGGTTCCTTGTTATTTAGAAGCATGCTCGTTTTATACATATACATACATACATATACATACACAAAAATAAATATGTGTATAACTAAGTCAACTTGTTGTGCATCTGAAACACTGTAAGTCAACCACACTTCCATAAAATATATACATTTATAAAAAGAAACGATCGTGGACACAGGCGGATTCAAGTCACCAAGTGTAGTTCTAGCCTTCTTAGAAGCTATCTTACTTGAGCTATGTTCTTTATTTGTGCTTGAACTAAAAGTGCAAAGTACAGGGACAGTAAGTATGGCACATTAATCAAGTGAGTTTGGTTTCAGGTTATTACCTGCTGAATTTGTATGTGGTTAGTTCTACTATTCAGTATGTTGCTGGTATGAGGAAGAAGTCCCTTAATGAAGTCATGTAGGAATGAAAGATGCCCTTGCCATTATGTTCTTAGAAGGAATATTTCCATATTTGTTCATACTTCAGTTATGTTCTATATACAACTAACACCTATAGTTTCAAAAATGCAGATTTTTCTTTGTATCTTGTCTTTATAATAAGGAAATAACTTACTAAATCACATAAATTGATATACTGTGTGTCTAACAAATGCAGAAAATATTTCTTCACCCCCATCCAAAAAAAAAGGAATTAATAAAAATGGTTTCCTAGAGGGGGCAGTTGCAGTGGCAGGAAGTAGGACCAGGTGAGAAGAATAGAGATGGAAGCAGTGAGTCTCTGTGAATCATACAATGATTTAACATGTTTCAAAGTGAATTTAAGTTTACAGGAATGAAAAAAGCAAACTCAAACTAAACACAAACAAATACAGAAACACATAAAACTAATGGTACGTCAAATTAGTAAGATAACCATACAAAGGAAATTAATTATTTCAAGGAATTTTTAATTACAGCATTCTGACTTTAATAAGATACATTTTAGGGGCAAAAAGAATTGCATGTCTATTTGCTTAACAGATGTGTTGCTTTACTGATCGATAAGGAAGAATTTCTTATCTCTCCTTGCTATTCTTTGGAACTCTGCATTCAGAAGCTTGTATCTTTCCTTTTCTCCTTTGTTTTTCACTTCTCTTCTTTTCACAGATATTTGTAACACCTCCTCAGACAGCCATTTTGCTTTTTTGCATTTCTTTTTCTTCAGGATAGTCTTGATCCCTGTCTCCTGTACAATGTCACAAACCTCCATCCATAATTCATCAGGCACTCTGTTTATCAGATCTAGTCCCTTAAATCTATTTCTCACTTCCACTGTATAATCATAAGGGATTTGATTTAGGTCATATCTGAATGGTCTAGCAGTTTCCCCCACTTTCTTCAATTGAAGTCTGAATTTGGCAATAAGGAGTTCATGATCTGAGCCACAGTCAGCTCCCAGTCTTGTTTTTGCTGACTGTATAGAGCTTCTCCATCTTTGGCTGCAAAGAATATAATCAATCTGATTTCAGTGTTGACCATCTGGTGATTTTCCCTGTATAGAGTCTTCTCTTGTGTTGTTGGAAGAGGGTGTTTGCTGTGACCAGTGGGTTCTCTTGGCAAAACTCTATTAGCCTTTGCCCTGCTTCATTCTGCACTCCAAGGCCAAATTTGCCTGTTACTCCAGGTGTTTCTTGACTTCCTACTTTTGCATTCCAGTCCCCTATAATGAAAAGGACATCTTTTTTGGGTGTTAGTTCTAAATGGTCTTGTAGGAAGGTCTTCATAGAACCGTTTGACTTCAGCATCTTCAGCATTACTGGTTGGGGCACAGGCTTGGATTATTGTGATACTGAATGGTTTGCCTTGGAAATAAACAGAGATCATTCTGTCATTTTTGAGATTGCATCCAAGTACTGCATTTCGGACTCTTCTATTGATGATAAATGGCTACTCCATTTCTTCCAAGGGATTCCTGCCCACAGTAGTAGTTACAATGATCATCTGAGTTAAATTCACCCATTCCAGTGCATCTTAGTTCACTGATTCCTAGAATGTTGACGTTTACTCTTGCCATCTCCTGTTTGACCACTTCCAATTTGCCTTGATTCATGGACCGTTTCATGCAAAGAAGGGCTCAATAAAGGACAGAAATGGTAGGGGCCTAACAGAAGCAGAAGATACTAAGAAGAGGTGGTAAGAATACACAGAAGAACTGTACAAAAGAGATCTTCACAACCCAGATAATCACAATGGCGTGATCACTCACCTAGAGCCAGACATCCTGGAATGTGAAGTCAAGTGGGTCTTAGGAAGCATCACTATGAACAAAGCTAGTGGAAGTGATGGAATTCCAGTTGAGCTATTTCAAATCCTATAAGATGATGCTGTGAAAGTGCTGCACTCAATATGTCAGCAAATTTGGAAAACTCAGCAGTGGCCACAGGACTGGAAAAGGTCAGTTTTCATTCCAATGCCAAAGAAAGGCAATGCCAAAGAATGCTCAAAGTACCACACAATTGCACTCATCTCACACGCTAGTAAAGTAATGCTCAAAGTTCTCCAAGCCAGGCTTCCGCAATACATGAACCGTGAACTTTCAGATGTTCAAGCTGCTTTTAGAAAAGGCAGAGGAACCAGAGATCAAATTGCCAACATCCACTGGATCATCGAAAAAACAAGAGAGTTCCAGAAAACATCTATATCTGCTTTATTGACTATGCCAATGCCTTTGACTGTGTGGATCACAATAAACTGTGGAAAATTCTGAAAGAGATGAGAATACCAGAACACTTGACCTGCCTCTTGAGAAACCTGTATGCAGGTCAGGAAGCAACAGTTAGAACTGGACATGGAACAACGACTGGTTCCAAGTAGGAAAAGGAATACATCAAGTCTGTGTATATTGTCACCCTGCTTATTTAACTTATATGCAGAGTACATCATGAGGAACGCTGGGCTGGAGGAAGCACAGGCTGGAATCAAGACTGTTGGGAGAAATATCAATAACCTCAGATATGCAGATGATACCACCTTATGACAGAAAGTGAAGAACTAAAGAGCCTCTTGATGAAAGTGAAAGAGGAGAGTGAAAAAGTTGGCTTAAAGCTCAACATTCAGAAAACTAAGATCATGGCATCTGGTCCCATCACTTCATGGGGAATAGCTGGGGAAACAATGGAAACAGTGGCTAATTTATTTTGGGGGGCTCCAAAATCAATGCAGATGGTGTCTGCAGCCATGAAATTACAAGACTCTTACTTCTTGGTAGGAAAGTTATGACCAACCTAGACAGCATATTAAAAAGCAGAGACATTACTTTGCCAGCAAAGGTCTGTCTAGTCAAGGCTATGGTTTTTCCAGTAGTCATGTGTGGATGTGAGAGTTGGACTGTTAAGAAAGCTGAGCACTGAAGAATTGATGCTTTTGAACTGTGGTGTTGGAGAAGGCCCTTGAGAGTCCCTTGGACTGCACGGAGATCCAACCAGTCCATCCTAAAGGAGATCAGTCCTGGGTGTTCATTGGAAGGACTGACACTGAAGCTGAAACTCCAATACTTTGGCCACCTGATGTGAAAAGCTGGCTCATTTGAAAGGACCATGATGCTGGGAAAGATTGAGGGCAGGAGGAGAAGGGGACGACAGAGGATGAGGTGGTTGTATGGCATCACTAACTTGATGTACATGAGTTTGGGTAAACTCCGGGAGTTGATGATGGACAGGGAGGCCTGGCGTGCTGCAGTTCCCAGGGTCACAAAGAGTTGGACACAACTGAGTGACTGAACTGAAATGAACTGTGTTGCTTCATAGCAATAATGAAACTAGATGTATTTTAGGATGGTGCAAATGAAGGTTCTCTCCATAAACAGAACAAAGACAGGTGTGTAATCGGGATTAGAGGTCTTTCCTACTGCTGCTCAGTAAAGGAGAGAGGTAAGACAACTCCTCACTAGAAATGAACATGTCTGAGACTCAAATTCTCATCTCTACGTAACAATCCTCAATAAAAGAATACAAGACTTATCGAATAAAAAAGCGATTCTGTACCCAGAGCAATGAAAATAGAAGGTCAACCTGGAGCACAATGGGCCAGAGAGCAAAAAAGTGCTTCAAGACCAACGGAGATTAGGAAGCTTCCACAGAACAAATCTGAGAGTATCTGGTGAGTCAAAATAATACCAATGATAATAGTTTCTAAAACATTGATTTAAAAAAATATTCCCTGAGCTCAGAGTTAAAAACTCAAATGTTTAAAAGGGGTGGGAATTGCTATTTAAAGAAGACTGTCAGTTAATAAGTGCAAAAGAAATGATATTGTTATGGGAAAAAAAATCACTATTTTGCAAATACCAACTAGTAAAATAATGAAATGAGGGAATGATTATCAGTGGGTAAAATGTTATGGGGAACAGGATATTTCACATGGTGCAAAGTATGCACCCAAAGTTACTCACTAATTACTAAGAAAAGAGTACTTTTACAAGCCGCAATCTGGCATACACTATAATAATAAACAAGCAACAATGAGACAGACTGACATAATTCTGGTGCTTCCTGATATGATGTAATGGGAAATACACATCATCTTACCAGTTTTTTACCTTGAATGTAATAATGAAGAAACAAACAGACAAATTCTGAGTGTGGGGTTTGCTGAACATGTTAATGCCATAAAAGATAAAAGAGATAGTGCATTTTTTTTTTTTATTAAAGCAGAGTAGAAACAAGACAACCAATGGAATAGCATAATGGCTAATTGGTTCCAGCTGGGAGGGGAAACAGCCATTAAGAATATTTTATGGAAATAACTTAAAAATACTGAATGTGGATTACATACAAAATAATATTAATGTATCAGTGTGAAATTTCTTAAGGCTGATGCCTAAGAATGTTACTGGATATGATATACATGCACAGCTCTTTGCACATGTTAGAATGTCTCAACATAAACTGAGGATTTTAACCTCAAAGTAAATAGCACACATTTCAATTCAAGCTAAGCTTAAAGACAAGGTAGTACAAGAGCCCATCAATGGTGAGAGTCTATCCTACTTTTACAGAGGGCAAGAATCAAGAAAACCAGAGGTTATGTTTGTAAGCTTTTCACTCTAGTTTCTCAACAATTTCAAGTTTAGGAAAGAACTACATGCTCCTTTTTTTTTTCTTCTTTGCCTTGCCCTGTGACTTGTGAGATCTTAGTTCCCTGAACAGGGACTGAACCCAGGCCCTAGCAATGGAACTTCTAAGTCCTAATCACTAGACCACCAGGGAATTACCTACATGCTCCTTTAGTAAAGAGATGTTATTATTTTTTTACTCTGATAATAGTGGAAAACAGTAACAAAGAGAAACATTTAGGAGTTTAAAATATGAATTCTCCTGTTCAAAATCTAGGTCTATTTAATTTTTCAAATTATTTGCAGTGTTCTACAAAGAATATTAAGTAAAAGTGTACATGAACTGGAGAGGTAATACTAAAACAATATGCAATTACCTTAGATGTTACATAAAGAATGAACTTATAACAGTGAGGAAAAGGCATGCAGTGCCTTAGAAAATATTAATCAAATTACTAGAATATGTATAGTTTTGTTTTATTATAAAGAATTATGGAATGCATCAACCCACTACTCTTACAATAGGTAAGAACAGAAATACAAAAAGGTATTATTTTCTGCTAGCAATTATTTGGAAGAACTGAGGCACCAAAAAAAGCTAAGATCACAGTCATTGGTTCTATTAGTTCGAGTGGCTTCATTTTTCTTGTTTATAGTTTAATACTTAAGGACTTTTATCCTCATACACTAAATACATTTTGCTGAAGAAATAAACATAATAAAAAATAATCAACTAAACAGAGAACAGCTGCATAAAGGGAACAACTAAAACAAAAAACTAATGCCATTATCCACTAGCTTTATGAACCTCAAAAAACAAAATTAAGTGTTTTAAACTAAGTTTTATTAATGTGATAGAAGAAACTAAGAGGTACTCAAAGAAACAATACTTGAGTAACTTCTAATTAATGGAATAAAATCATTTTCTTGCCTTTGTCCCTTAAATTAAGGGCAATGGAAAGAAGAAAAAAACGGTAGAAAAAAAATGTCAATTTCAAAGATACAAAAAAATCCATTAAAAACTTCAAACTTAAGATTACGAAGCATATATGCCAAATGCTATAGATAAATCAAAATGAACAAGGAAGCAGATAGCTGATATCCTAGATCATTAGCAAGGAACAATCTGCTCCTAAAATCAACTGTAAGAATTTAGATAAGCTATCCACTGAGTCTCTGCTTACAGTGAAAAGGGACAGACATAGATGGGCCAGGAGAGAAGCCAGAAAAATGTTCAATGTTGCAGAATGGTGAAGATAGAAAAGCAGAAGGAGAAACCATTATAAAATGACATTTACAGTGTATGAGAATTATGCATGAAGCAGGGCACCCAAAGCCAGTGCTCTGGGACAACCTAGAGATATAGGGCTGGGAGCGACATGGGAGAGCGGTTCAGATTGGGGGGACAGATGTATACCTGTGGCCAATTCATGTTGATACATGGCGAAAACCATCACGATGTAGCAATTATCCTCCAATTAATATAAATTAATTAATTAAAAAAAGAATTAGCCCTCTAGCATAAGGAAACTGAGCTATTTAAAATTCTAAAAATGATACTGTTAAAGTACTGTACTAAAAAAAAAAATAAACAAATAAAGTACTGTACTCTATATGTCAGCAAATTTGGAAAACTTAGCAGTGGCCACAGGACTGGAAAAGGTCAGTTTTCATTCTAATCCCAAACAAGAGCAATGCCAATGAATGTTCAAACTACCATACAATTGCCCTCCTTTCACATGCTAGCAACGTTATGCTCAAAATCCTCCAAGCTAGGCTTCAACAGTATGTGAACTGAAATCTTCCAGATGTATAAGCTGGGTTTTGAAGAGGCAGAGGAACCAGAGATCAAATTGACAACATTTGCTGGATCATGAAGAAACCAACGGAATTCCAGAAAAACATCTACTTCTGCTTCACTGACTTTATGAAATACTGTGTGGATCACAACAAACTTCAGAAAATTCTTAAAAGAGATGAGAGGAGCAGACACTTTACCTGTGTCCTGAGAAATCTGTATGTGGGTGAAGAAGCAAAGTTAGAAGTAGACATGGAATGATGCATTAGTTCATTGGGGAAGGAATAATACAAGGCTGTATACTGTCACTTTGCTAATTTAACTTACATGCAGAGTACACTATGCAAAGTGCCAGGCTGGACGAATCACAAGCTGGAATCAAGACTGTCAGGAAAAATATCAACAACCTCAGATATGCAGATGATATCACTCTAACGGCAGAAAGTGAAGAGGAACTAAAGAGCTTCTTGATAAGGGTGACAGAGGAGAGTGAAAAATCTGGCTTAAGATTCAACATTAAAAAAACTAAGATCATGGCATCCGGTCCCATCAGTAAGTCAATAAGTGTTAGTCATTCAGTCGTATCTGACTCTTTGCAATCCTATGGATGGTAGCCTACCAGGCTCCTCTGTCCATGGGATTTCCCAGGCAGGAATACTGGGGTGGGTTTCCATTCTCTTCTCCAGGGGATATTCCCAGCCAAGGGATAGAACCCAGGTCTCCTACATTGCAGGTGTATTCTTTCCCATCTAAGTAACCAAGAAAGCCCTGATCCCATCACTTCATGGCAAATAGATGAGGAAAAAGTGAAAGCAGTAACAGATTTTCTTTTCCTGGGCTCCAAAATCACAGTGGACAGTGACTGTAACCATGAAATTAAAAGACGCTTGCACCTTGGAAGTAAAGCTATGACAAATCTAGAGAGCATATTAAAAAGCAGAGACATCACTTTGCTGACAAAGGTCTGTATAGTCAAAGCTATGGTTTCTCCAGCAATCATGTACAGATATGAGAGTTGGATCATGAAGACTGAGTGCTGAAGAATTGACACTTTCAAATTGTTGCTGGAGAAGACTCTTGAGAGTCCCTCGGACTGCAAGGAGACCAAACCAGTCAATCCTAAAGGAAATCAATCCTGAATATCAATTGGAAAAACTACTGCTGAAGCTCCAATAATTTGGCCACATGATGTGACGAGCCGATCACTGGAAAATATCCTGATGCTGGGAAAGACTGAAGACAAAAGGAGAAGGAGGCAGCAGAGGATGAGATGGTTAAATAGCATCACAGACTCAATGGACACAAATCTGAGCAAACTCCAACAGACAGTGGAGAACAGAGGAGCCTGGCAAGCTACAGTCCATGAGGTGGCAAAGAGCTGGATGTGACTTTGCAACTCTACAACAACAAGATAGGAAAACTATGAGAGATAAAATGAGGTGAAAGAGGAAAGAAAGAAAAGAATGTAAGGTTTCCACAAGAAACTGTCTGAATGGCTTTATGGAGAATCACAATAAGCTCTAGAATGGTTCAAAATTTGAGGCAAGAAGCACTCCAAAAGTAGTAGGAAATGACAAGATGGTGAACTGTTATTCTAGACAATAAAGATATTACAAAAAAATAAAACTAGAGACCACTACCTAATGAACACAGATGTAAAACTCAACAAAATATTAGCAATTAAAACCCAAGAATGCTTAAAAAGAATTTTATACTATAATCAACTGGGATTGAAAGACTCAGGAAGAATAGGCCAAAGACGTCCTGGAATTAATCAATTATTATACCAAGGTTGTAAGAGACAAGATTCATAAATATAAGTCAACTGTTTTCATATATACCAACAATGAACAAGGGGAACTTGCATTTGATAACAAAATACCATTTACATTACTCCCTGTTCCAAATGAAATACCTAGGTATAAATAAACCTAACAAAATACGGACAAAAACTATATGAGGAAAACTAGAGAACTCTGATGATAAAAATCAAAGAGGAACTAAATATATAGAGAGATATTCCATGTTCATAGACTGAAGAATCAATATTGTGAAGATGTCAGTTCTTTCCAATTGGATCTATAGATTCAATGAAATCAAAATCCGAATTCTAGAAAAAACATTTTCTTATATCAACAAACTGATTCTAAAGTTTATATAGAGAGGAAAAAGAATCAAAACAGCTAACACAATATTGAAGAAAAAGAACAAAGTTGGAAGACTGACTAGCCAACTTCAAGACATTCTATAAAGCTTCAGTAATCAACACAATGAGGTGGTATTGGCAAAAGAAGAGACAAATAGATCAATGCAACAGAACAGTGAGTTCACAAATATACCCACATAAAGACAGTCAAATGCCCTTTTACAAAGAAGCAAAGGCAATAAATTAGGCAAAGGAAGAATCTTCAACAAATGATGTTGGAATAACAGGATAACTGCATGCAAAAAAATGAATATAGACACAAAGACTAGACACAAACTAAGATCATGGCATCCAGTCCTATCACTTTATGGCAAATAGATGGGAAAAATGTGGAAACAGTGTCAGATTTCATTTTCTTGGGCTCCAAAATCAATGCAAACAGTGACTGCAGTCACGAAATTAAAAGACACTGGATCATTCGGAAGAAAAGCTATGACAAAACTAGACAGTGTATTAAAAAGCACTTCACTGACAAAAGTTCATATAGTCAAAACTATGGTTTTTCTAGTAGTTAAGTATGGATGTGAGAGTTGGACCATAAAGAAGGCTAAGTGCTGAACACCTGATGCTTTCAACTGTGGTGCTGGAGAAGACTCTTGAGAGTCCCTTGGACAGCAAAGAGATCAAACCAGTCAATCCTAAAGGAAATCAATCCTGAATATTCTTTGGAAGGACTGATGCTGAAGCTGAAACTCCAATACTTTGGCCACCTGATATAAAGAGCTGACTCGTTGGAAAAGACCCTGAGGCTGGGAAAGACTAAAGGCAAGAGGAAAAGAGGGCAACAGAGGATGAGATGGTTGGATGGCATCACTGACTCAATGGACATGAGTTTGAGCAAACTCAGGGAGTTAGTGAAGAACAGAAAACCCTGGCATGCTGCAGTTCATGGGCTCGCAAACAGCTGGACATGACTTAGCGACTGAACAACAAGACGACACAGACCTCACATACCTCACCAAAATTAACTCAAAATGGATCACAGACCTAAAAGTAAAAATGTAAAACTGTAACATGCCTAGAAGATAACATATGAGAAGACCCAGATGACCTTGGGTATGGCAATGACTTTTTGGATACAATACCAAAGACATGATATGAAGGAAATAACTGATAAGCTAGACTTCATTAAAAACTTCTATTCTGGAAGATACAAATAATCAAATCTGGAACTTGATTTTTCATATAAGGATGCTGAGAATTATCTATATTGATAAATTTATTACCATAAATATTATATAGTAGTCTAATTAATAAATAAGCCGGCTTATTCATTTTCCAATGAAAGAGAGATTGTTTTCATTGTTTAACTATTATGAATAACAGTAAGATAAAAATTCTTATACATATGTGACAGAGTTTCTTTAGGGTATACTCTTACAAAGCCAATTATAAGATCATAAGGTATACCCATTTTTAACCTTAGGATCAGTATGATAAAACTAAATAAAGTGGTTGAAACATTTTCTTCTCCTACAATCAGAGTATAAGAGTTTCTGCTCTCATTAGATATTTAGTTCTGGTCTTAGATTTTGCCAATCTCACAGAGAAATAAAATCTTCAATCATTTGTATTTCTCTAATAATTAGTTCACATCCTCTAAAAAGACGCTAAACATCTTTTCATGTTTATTGGATGTGTTCCTCTGTGATTTGCCTATTCATATTCATTATCTATTTTTCAACTGAGTTACTTATCTTTTTCTTAGTGGATTACAAACTTTGAGGTACATCTTGGGTAGCATATTTTCCCATGTAATTATAATAATGTTATTTTTTAAATTTTGAAACAATCTTAAACATACAGAAAATTTGAAACTATAGTAAACATTTTTTTCTTGAATCATTAGGGAATAAGTTACTGACATGATGCACTATCACCCCTGAAGGTTTTAATGTGTATTTCCAACAAAAATGACATTGCTGTACATAATCTCAATAGAACCAACAAGATTAGGCAATTAATATTAACCCTGCCAATGTAATATCTTTAAAAATAACAGTGATTATTCTTTTAAAAACAATAAAGACTAGGATTTCTACACTAAATCATGGTATTCACTCCTCAACAGATGACAATAAGACTTGAAAACACTTCATTCTTTCCAAAAAGGGGAGCATACATTAGGACAGACAGCAAGTGAATAATTGCTTTCATCTTTTTTCCCCCATTCTTGACAACACAATAGAGAATGAGATTAAACTCCTTCTGGAAATTTAAACATTAGATCAAACTTTCTGAAAATAATTGCTGGGAAAAGCTGAGAGGGGAATCTCCTCTGGCAATTTCTTTTCAAAGCTGTTCTCCTGGGATGGTCTTAATACAGACCTATTCAGAGGCTAGGGCTAACCTTTAAAAATCCCTTTAAGATCAAAGATTCTTTTATCTCTTTTTATCTTGTACAAATTATTTATGAGGGACACACTCTGTTATTTAAAGTTATGTTTATATAGCAAACATAAAAATAATAATCAATGGCTGAAAATGTTTTAGTATTAGCTCTGCATCAAGAACTGTTATTAAGTTTATACAGAAAACTATGATACTAGAGTATCCTGTTTAATACAAAAACGGGAAGAGGAGAAAACTTTTTTATAGGCATTAAAAAACACTCTGGGGAATTTTTTCAATAGTCTGAATAAAATAAGGCAGTAAAACTGAAGAAAGAAATGGAGTCAAGACAGATTTGTTTGTCTTTAAGTAGAAGAAAATAAATAGCATGATTGTATGTGATGCGAAAGAGATACAATGAAAAACTGATGATGTGGTAGAGAGAAGGGATCTATGAAAGCAATGCCTTTCTTTGAGTGATGGGATCTAAGGCAAAACTAGAGTATTTGCCTCTGTTAGGAGCAAGTACAGTTCATCCATATTAACAGGAAAGACAAAAGATTTTAAGGAGAGAAATGCAAAGTTAGGATTGCTTAGGAAAATGAGAGACACCCAGAACATGCAGTTTCTCCTCTCTATGAAGTGTGTTATATATGTGAATGTCACCATCAGGCATGGTTTTACAGGAAAAGGGTTGGGGACTGTTGTCTTGAATCAACCTGCTTGGGTTTTCCTTAGATTTCGATATAGTTGTAATGTTCCCAAGCCTTTATGAGCATCTACCTATCTCCACACTCAGCTGTTATTGCTCCTGAGTACCAGAATTATACATGCCCAGAAAGATAAAGTATAATAGAGATTGTATTTCCTTAAAAAATATTTTCTGCCTCAATAAGAAGTACATGTGAGGATAAGAATTTCAGAAAGAAAAATATGTTCCTTTTTTTCCCTTGCATCTGTTTCCTCTGAACTAAATAAAGCCACAGTTTATAGTTTTTATCTAGAAGTTCTGAATATACCAATTGGCCGGTTCAACTCACTGATTAGACAAAAGTTATAAATAAATTCTAAAACAAAATTTCTTCTCTCATTTTCTGTCTACTAAAAAGTGAGTCATTAGATTACTTTGAAACTTGAATGCTTCACATACTATTCAAAGGACTTTTCAGTTATAAATAAATAAATGAAGCTAAATATAAACCACATTCATACCTCTCACAGCTGAGTGGGAAGGCTGAGTCAAAACTTTGATATCTAATGCACTGTTGATATTTTCTTCTATTGCAGCACAATATCCATCCACAACATTGGTAATAGTGTCCTTCAAAGTTCCAAGATTATGGAAAACCTGAAGAGCAGTTCCGACCTGGGTTGGATTCTTTAAAGAGGTGGTGGTAGGGTGGGGTGGGAAATGAAAAAATAAATAGGAAAAGAAACAAAATAAATATAAATTTACAAATCTAAGTGGTACTTGAGCAGTTACTATAATTTTTTTAAATCATTACAAACAAGAACAAAAATAATGCATCTGGAACAAGTATTATTTTTAGTTATTACTTATTTTATAAGACAAAGTTAAATACCATGTATATGATTTCCTCCCTTTCCCTTTTCCTCCTCCTTTAAAGGATAATCACAAAATAAAGAATCTTTTATATTATTGGAGCTTACTTGAAATTTACCATTAATCTCTGTGAAGAGAGCCATGTAAGAACTAACAACCCTATATTTGTTTAGAAAGAAATAAATTGTGCAGAGTAAACTGTGGGCTAAGCCTTGTGAACTAATACTACTATTCATTGTATTATCTTCCTTCATTCATTCACCGAAACTACAAATATATATATAGAGTGCCCACTACGGGGTCTATCTTGCTTCTATCTGCTAGAACTATAGTAGTAAATAAAACCAGTTGAGTTTCTGCCCTTATGGAACTTATATTTACTGAGAAATATATAAACAATAAATATAAGAGAGTATCAGAAAAAAAAAAAAAAAGAGAGAGTATCAGGTAGTGATAAATGCTATAAAAAAGAAAGCAGGGAATAAAAATAGAGAATGATGTGTATTATTATAGAGGGAAGAGTCAGAGAATGCATCTCAAAGGTAGTATTTAAACAGAGATCAACATCTGGGAAATCTAGGGAAATACAGTTCTGGGCAAGGGCATCAACAAAAGAACCGAGGTGGAAATGTGCTCGGTAGCTAGTGAAAGAGCAATCAGGCCACGGTGGTGGCTGGAGTAGACAGGGGAAAGCAACAAGGGGGAAGCAGAAACACTACCGGTGCGTTCAGTCTAAAGTGATATAAATAAGCTGCTGGATTTGTCATTAAGTAAATGACTGAATTAACAAGGTAGACCTACATCAACATAGTTATAGGTCCAAATAGCTGAAATTCCTCTTTCATTTATGACTCAGCATCTGTCATTAAAGGCACACAGCTAAAAAGTGAGATTATTTCATTAACATTTTCTTGACTGTTGAGTATATATAACACAAAATGTTATTTCTTAAGTCTACTGGTGATAGCAAGAATATGTAGCACACACACACTCAGCAGCAGGGTAGGGTCAGTTTAGAGACAAGATCAGGAAACACGGTTGGTGAACACCCATTTTAGATCGTTTTGTAATTAAACAAGAACAAGTAGCAAATGGACATTGTTTCATATTAAAACATGCTTTTGCTTTTAGTAGATATCAAGGACGAAAATTAGGCAGCTGTAAAGACATTTCCCTTATCACTATTCAAAAGTCTATATAATCTAAGAAAGCACTACCTGACCAATGTCAAAGAATATCTTCACCTTAAAAACTAGAATATAGACACATATTATAACATTATACTTATTGCCTTTATTATCCTCAAAGGATCCAAATATCAGTTTCTCAACATACAGGTTTTCAGTAACTTACAATAATTATGTAACTTCAACAGCTTACAAAGAATGTACATTGAAAGTTATATGCATATGTTAACTGAAAACATTTGGAGTCTTATTTTACTTTAGAGATCTAGTCAAAATTGGTCTTCTTAAGTTTCTACTCCAAAAATTAACTACCAAAAACTTTCAAAACAGTAACATGTACAGGGCAACATTAAAGAAGCATCTAGTATCAGAATGGTTATCATCAAAAAGACAACAAATAAGTGTTGGCAAGGATGTGGAAAAAGGGGAACCTTCATGCACTGTTACTGAGAATGTAAATTAGTGCAGCCACTATGAAAAACACTATGGGGGTTCCTCAAAAAATTATGTAAGTAACTACTGAGGAACTCAGCTCTCCCCTCTGTATCCTGAATTCATAAATTTTAAAATGATGAGGATAGATAAGATTTCCAAAGCTGGCTGAAGATCCTTTTTTTTTTTTTTTTTTAATAAAAATGTAGCCAACAAGATCCCAACTCTAAAATTCTGATTCACCTGGATCAGACTGAGGTCTGGTTATTATATTTTAAAGCTCTTCAGACGCAGCCACCTGGGAACCAACATTTGGAAACCACTTGACTAGATGACTCTGCCAGACTTTGAAAAATGAGAATCATTTGTTCATGTGAAAGATAGGATTTTCTGGTAAAAAGAACCAAATACACAGAGAAATGACAGAGGAAAATAACCGAGTATGCTTAAGGAGTGATATATAGATTTTACTACCAGAAGTTTTGCATATGTGGGGGGAAAAAAAGATAACCTTGAACAGGCAAATAAGGGTCTGGTCACTGACAACCTTGGAATGCATTCTGTGAAATTTCTATTTAATATTACTGGTAACAGAAAAATGATTCATGTAATAAAATTATCATAATCTAAGATGTTTGAGGAAATAAAAATAATTACATCAGCTCTGGCAATAGTTTTTAAAAAAAGAAAAGAAGGAAAAATAGCTTGGACTAGGGAGTTGCAATGAAAAACAAAGAACAGGACAGACAGGAGAGATTCTGAAACACTGAAAAGAAACTGTCTACTGACTGACTATGATGGACAAGAGGGAAGGAAGAGTCTACCATATATGGAAGTTTCTTCAAGTGTGGGGGCCTGAAAGGACAGAAAAAGAAAAAAGAAAATCAAAAGAAGGAGATCATTTGGGCAAGTGGGTGGAGGAGTGGTGGGATGAGAGGCTGAACGGCTGTTGTTAATGAAGTGCTCACTGTGAGACATGCGGAGTCTCAGGTGCCAACGGGGCGTTCTCAGTTGGAGATGAGAACACTTTTGAACTGGATAATCATAGGAACCTAGACTGAGTAGCAAGCTAAATTGATGTAATAAATAATAAAATACAGCATGTTGGAAACTTTTAATCACAAAGGGAATAAAGAACAGAATTGGTGAGAGTGAAAGAATAGAAGTGGGGTGATAGAATACTCTAAGCAGAATAACAACTGGAACATTAGAAAAACTGGGAATGAAATCATTTTGTCTAGCTATGATTCCAGCAAAGAATACCTCCTAAATATAATAAACATTAGTGTTCTTTTCTCATCATTCTCTCTCATCGCAGACAAATACCACATATTTTGATCAGCAGGTTTTTCTAGGTTCTTATTAGTAATAAACATCAGACTTTCAGTTCCCTCATCTGTAAAATGAGGGGACTGGACTAGATGAATTCTAGTACCCTTGCCAATACTAACACATGATTGTACGATCATTCAGTGTACATCATTTACTCGTGCTAGCATTGGGCAAGGTACTGGGGATTTAAAAAAACTGAAGCAAATACTGGACCGTCTGACCTTTCAATATCTATGGTCTGATGGGCGATAAAGACAATTAAAGCAGCAATTAGAATGTACCATGATAAATTAGGGGAGAAATGGATAGTTTAATAGGAGAGGTGATTAACTTAGAATTGGGGAGGGAAAGAGGGATAGAGAAGTCAGGAAATTCTCCTTAAAGGAAGAAGGCCCAGCCAAGACCCAAAGTGAAGTTGTCATGGGAAAGTGTTGGGAGCCGGAGATGAGGAGGAGTCGAAGATTTACAGAAGGAGTCAGGAAAGCAAAAGGAAAACCACTCCAAGCAGAGGAATAGCACATACAAAAGTCTGTGAATGAGCACACTGTGGAAATTAAATCAACTAATATAATATCTGATAGGTAAGATAACTACACAAATACCTAAACCAATGCAGGTGCCCCTATCAGTCAATCTCAAACTTTTGGTACATAAAAGAACTACCTGAGGGAGATTGTTAACTAAAAAGGGACACATAAGGAAGACCTGAGATTGCTGGTAAGTTTTCATTTTTTTAATATGAATTCTGGTTATGTATGTTTGTTCGCTTTGTGAAAAATTCATTGAGCTGTACTCTTTATGAGGTATGTACTTTTCTGTTAATTACATTTTCACCATACAGTCTAAAATAAGAGGGTTAAGAGCATCAGGGGAAAAAATGCACATGCTTCCAACCCACGTGTCCACTGAATGGATGAAGAAAATGTGTTATCAGATAATGAAATAATATTCAGTCTTAAAAAGAAATCCTGTCACATGCTACCACATGGGTGAACATATCATGCTATGCAAAATAAACCAGTCACAAAAAAGTACTGTGTGGACATATTATGAAGATAATATTATTTACATATTATTTATATAAAAAGCAGAGACATTACATTGCCAACAAAGGTCCGTCTAGTCAAAGCTATGGTTTTTCCAGTGGTCATGTATGGATGTGAGAGTTGGGACTCTGAAGAAAGCTGAGCTCCGAAGAATTGATGCTTTTGAACTGTGGTATAGGAGAAGACTCTTGAGAGACCCTTGGACTGCAAGGAGATCCAACCAGTCCATCCTAAAGGAGATCAGTCCCGGGTGTTCATTGGAAGGACTGATGCTGAAGCTGAAACTCCAGTACTTTGGCTACCTCATGTGAAGAGTTGACTCATTGGAAAAGACCCTGATGCTGGGAGGGATTGGGGGCAGGAGGAGAAGGGGACGACAGAGGATGAGATGGCTGGATGGCATCACCGACTTGATGGACATGAGTTTGAGTAGACTCTGGGAGTTGGTGACGGACAGGGAGGCCTGGCGTGCTGCGACTCATGGGGTCGCAAAGAGTCGGACACGACTGAGCGACTGAACTGAACTGAACTGATATGAAGACTGTACATATACAGACAAATTCATAGACAGTAGAACAGTGGTTACCAGGGACTCAGGGATAGAGAGGGATAAGAGTTGTCAAATAGACACAGTTTCAGTCCAGTGAGACTTCTGGAGACTGGATGTGTGACATGAACTAACATGAACATACCTGATGCTACTGAACACTGACGGTAATCGATTTCATTTTAGGTGTATTTCAATGGAATTTAAATATGCATATGCTTGGATCTCAACTTCAGATAGGCTAATTTGATAGGTTTAGGAATGAGGCCAAGGAATCTGGATAATTATGATAAATCTAATTTTTCTACTGCAGTCATCCAGTAAGGCCTTATTATGAACCAAGCATTATTTTAGGGGCTTTTACACATGTGAGATCTAATCCTCTCCAACAAAACATTCAAAGTAGCTGTACTGCTCCCTACTGAAAGAGAGGGAAACTGAGGAGTAGAGAAGTCAGCAGAAGCTCCAAGATAACAAAGAATAAATGGCAGAGCAGGGACTCAAACATTAAAACGTATGGATTTTAAAGTTCATGCTTTTTCCAAATAACAGTTATTTGCAAATAACTGCAAATAACTTTAGTACCAACTAAAGTCTGACTTTCCTTCGGTTCGGTTCAGTTCAGTCACTCAGTCGTGTCCGACTCTTTGCGACCATGTGAATCACAGCATGCCAGGCCTCCCTGTCCATCACCATCTCCCAGAGTCTACCGAAACCCATGTCCATCAAGTCAGTGATGCCATCCAGTCATCTCATCCTCTGTCGTCCCCTTCTCCTCCCGCCCCCAGTCCCTCCCAGCATCAGGGTCTTTTCCAATGAGTCAACTCTTCGCATCAGGTGGCCAAAGTACTGGAGTTTCAGCTTCAGTATCAGTCCTTCCAATGAACACCCAGGACTGATCTCCTTTAGGATGGACTGGTTGGATCTCCTTGCAGTCCAAGGCACTCTCAAGAGTCTTCTCCAACACCACAGTTCAAAAGCATCAATTCTTTGGCACTCAGCTTTCTTCACAGTCCAACTCACATCCATACATGACCACTGGAAAAACCATAGACTTGACTAGACGAAACTTTGTTGGCAAAGTAATGTCTCTGCCTTTTAATATGCTATCTAAATTGGTCATAACTTTCCTTCCAAGACTTTCTTTAAGCAGTAAAATAAAATTTGAAAGTAACTATGGAAAATGGCCAATAAGTGCTGTTACTTTACTAAGTAAGTGAAAGCTGCTTAGTTGTGTCCAAGACTTTTTGCAATCCCATGGATTGTAGTCTGCCAGGCTCCTCTGTCCATGGAATTCTCCAGGCCAGAAAACTGCAGTTGGGTTGCCATGCCCTCTTCCAGGAGATCTTCCCAACCCAGAGATCGAACCCAGGTCTCCCGGATTGCAGGCTGAACCACCAAGGAAGCCCAAGAATACTGGAATGGATAGTCTATCCCTTCTCCAGGGGATCTTCCCAATTCAGGAATAGAACTGGGGTCTTCTGCACTGCTTGCTAAGTAAGGACATTTTTAAAAACTTTACTATCTAATATCATCACTTCATAAAAGAAAGTTTGTTTAAATAACAAGGAAAATAAAGGGAAATTCTCAGAGTAAGCAGTTGCCTTGTTTTCACTTTGAATTTTAATGGGAACTGATAAAACCTCAGCATGACTGCTACCAACCTACAGTGTTTGGAAATCAGTACCTCTGTTATCTTTCTGTACAAATAAGCAGGTTAGCCAACCCTGCTTGCATACAATATCCTCAAGTTTCAAGTTTCCCTGAAAATTGCTCATAAAAAAATTCCTTCTTTCCTAGTACCCAGGGCCACTGTGTTCTCTGTGAAGTTTGATAGTTTAAATCCAGCGGCAAACAGTTAACTCCTTGCCACACTCACCTGGCTCCCCATGCTCTGCTGCAAATCCAACTTCAACAAAGCTGAAATCAGTAAAATCATAAACTGTCCTTAATAGAACACTTTCTCATCCCATAAGCAAACTGTGCAAACACAACATGAACAATTCACTGCTCATCTCGGAGCTGCCTATTCTTTGGGCCTATTTTCCCAATGTTCCAAGATTAGCTCTAGGACTTCTCTGTTTCCTTACACCACCTACCCAAATCCCTCTTTACAAAATCAGACCCATTCTTGGTATTTCTTAGGAGGTCTATATTCATTCATTGCCAGGTTCCACCCTGATCTGTGGAAACAGTATACAACATGAAGATGCCTTCTCCCCTAGTAATGTTTTGTTTTTTTTTTTTCCCTAGTAATGTTTAAAGGTAGCAATGTTTAAATGTTTAAAGGTAGTAATGTTTAAAATGGCCTCCGTATCCACTTATTTTCTTTTGTCAACACAACATAAGTAGAATAAATATTACAAAGCTCATTTTACAGTTAGGTAACTAAGGTACTAAGAAGACAGATCCAAAGTGGCTTACTAGCAGGCCAATTTTGGGCCTCAGTCCCTTCATTTCCTATTCTATACTCTTCCACAGCTCACCCTGTCACCACCTGACTCTAGACCTCCAGATATACCAGTTTTTTGGCATTTATAAGAGATCTCAAAATAAAATGAACACATTTGAAAAATACCATGCTTTCTAGAAAGAAATAAACTACTGACAAGGAGAAGTATCTCCTATCAGGTACAAAAGTAATTGCAGTTTTGGACCGTGAGTTTTAAATCATTAAAACTAGGCTCAAACATATCTTTATTAATCAACACATTTTTGCCAATGAGAAATAAGTTGGTTTATTCCTGTAGTATAAAAATCCATGCTTCAGGACTCGATGAACTCTTGGAAAGTATTTTCTGTCTCCTGCTGGTTGTGGAAGTGTTTTCCCTGCAAGAAGTTGTCAAGATGCTTGAAGAAGTGATCAGGTATATATGGCAGATGAGTCAAAACTTCACTGCCCAATTCATTCAATGTTTGAAGTGTCATGTGACATGTGGCCAGGCACTGTCATGCAGAAGAATCATGCCCTTTCTGCTGACCAATGTCATCTGCGCGTGTTGCCACATTCAATGCATCTCATCCATCTGCAGAGCATATTTCTCAGATGTAATGGTTTCTCCAGGATTCAGAAAGTTATAGTGGATCAGACAGGCAGCAAACCACCAAACAGTGTCCATGACCTTTTTTTGGTACAATTTTGGCTTTGGGAAGTGCTTTGGAGCTTCTTCTCTCCCCAACCACTAAGCTGGTCATTGATGACTGTTACATAAAATCCACTTTTCGTCGCACTTCACAACCTGATCAAGAAATGGTTCGCTGTTGTTGCACACAATAAGAGAAGATGACACCTTTAAATAATGATTTTTTTGATTTCTGGTCAGCTCAAGAGGCACCCACTTACCAAGTTTTTTCACCTTTCCAATTTGCTTCAAATGCCAAATGATCATAGAATTGTGGACATTGAGTTCTTAGGCAATTTCTCATGTAGTGGTAAGAGGATCAGCTTCAATGATGGCTCTCAGTTGGCCACGGTCAACTTCTGATGGCCAGCAACTACACTCCTCATTGTCAAGGCTTTCCTTTTCTTTGCAAAAGTTCTTGAACAACCACTGCGCTGTACATTTGTTAGCAATTCCTGGGCCAAATGCATTGCTGATGTTACAAACTGTCTCTGATTCTTTACGATCCATTTTGAAGTCAAAAAAAAAAAAAAATGCTCGAATTTGCTTTTTGTCTAACCTCATTTCTAATAGTCTAAAATAAATATAAAATAAATAGCAAATAATAAGTCATGAGCAAAAAACAAAGTGAGAAATGCACATTAAAATGATAAATAGCATAACCATATTTATCTAAGAATGTACTCCAATATGAAGTGGCCAAGTTCAACAACCACAAAATTGCAATTACTTTTGCACCAACCTAATAGACAACATCTTCTCTTTAAATGAGAGTCAATATTCTAAGAGTAATTTTCTACAAATTGTCAATGTGACCTTCAATAAATTACTTAACCATGTATGAAATTTTCCAACTTCATAAACTATAATACAAAATGAGTTGAAAGACAATATAATAAAGTAGATCTATTTCAGAAGCAGATCAAAACAGATTTTTACCTTTTCAAAAACATTTCAGAAGACGGCATTTTCTTATTAAACTAAAATTATTTCTTCTGCTTTGGAAACGAATACATATGATGTAAGTTTTTTTCTTTCTTTTTCAACATCTCCATAGCATTACATGGGAGAAAAAAAAAAACCCACAAGAATACAATCAGAAAAGAAGCATAGTTGTTTAGGATCCCTAAAAAGCTTGCCAAAACAGGAACATTGTAACCAAAGTAACAGCTGGTGCTGAGCTAATGGAATTGAGAGATAGCAAGACTGCTGCAAAGATTGTGCCATAAAATAGCAAGTGATGTTCTCGTGTTAACTAAACTATAGATAATACGAGGTGACCTCTGTGAACATAAATACAGTATTAAATCAAAAGTACAACAGGATTTTAAAAGCTTCATACAACTGAAATTAGAAATGGAAAAGGTGACAGAGCTTTATTTAACTGAAAACAAAATGGAAAAATCATATAAATGTTCAAGACCAGGATTTCACTCTGCAAGGATCAAATAATCCTTGTGCCAAAAAGACTAACCATCACATTTTACTTTTTTCCCTAATGAACTAACTCTTTAGCAGTTAACTTCTCTTTCTTTAGGTTTCATATAATTAATAGATGTGTTTAGTTACTCGGTAGTGTCCGACTCTTGGTGACCCCGTGGACTGTACTGGAGTGGGTTGCCATGCCCTCCTTCAGGGGATCTTTCCAGCCCAGAGATCAGATCGAACCCAGGCATCCCACAATGCAGGCAGATTCTTTACTGTCCCAGCCACAGATTTAATATATAAAAAAATACAATCAGCCGAGGGAAGGAAAAGGACAAATAAAGAAAATAAAATTTCCTGCTGCTATTCTGTTTTGGTTATTAGTGTGATTTCAGGACTACAGGATTTCCTCAAAGTTTCATTAATAAGCCATCTCATGCTTAACTAAAATAAGACAAAAATAGGAACTCCCAGAATCACATTTGAAAGGGGGAATGATGGAGAAAGGTGGGGAGGGAAATTATCTACATGTCCCCAGTCTCTGAAAAACACAGAGGTTATAGTGAGAAAAATGCAAAGCCAGTTCAAGCAAAAATTTAAAGAACAAGTATCTTCCACTATATAGAAAATCCTTACTGCTGAAAAAAAAAGTTTATAATTTTATTTTTTATAGCATAGAAAGGATACAAATTTAAGAATTTTTATCGCTAAGCAGATAATTCTTTAAACCACTCCCTCAGTAGAATACGTATTTAATAGAAGTAGGCTAGTTTTCAGGTAAATTTAATACAGTAAAAAGCACAGCACAATAACTGAGGAATTCTAAAATCCAAATATTTTCTCAAGACTAGTGTTAATAAATTCACAACACTTTATACATAATAAGTGTATAGCAGGTCAAAATATTTATAGCAATTTATAATATCTCTATACCCTAACATGATACATACGTTGGATACTTTTTTGAAGCTATGTCTATAACACTGAAGACTTAATGGAGCCCCAAGGGAGATTACAAGTATTGAAGGAAGAGAGAATCACATTAAATAATGCAATTTAAAGGCAAGAATTATATTAACTATCTCGGTTGTGATCCAGAGCTTACCAGAGGCTTTTCTGATTCAGTAGCATGCAGTCCACTAATGCTTGATATGTACTTCTCAACTAACCTAATATAATTATTTCAGAACCTGTTAACAATCAGCAGTCAACAGTGCATAACCCAAATGAAATTAAGAAACTAAGAAGAACACTTAATAGTGCAGTATGATCTTATCAACCAAAAATCAACTTTATTCTAGCCCTTTTTGAGAAGCAGCAGGGAAAAAGGACTGGGGAAAATAAGCATAAGAAGAAAAAGGAGAAAAAAGAATGAAAGTGAACATGCACTGGAAGAGGAAGGTTCTGCAAAAAAGAATAACACAGAGAGGGCCTTAAAAAATGGAGAAGGTAAAAAAGATCAATATACAAAAAAAGGTCCTTTTAACTTTCAGGTTTTTTTTTAATCAAATGAATCTGGAGTGCACAGTCCACACTAAATATAGTTTGGCATTAAGTAAAAGTTTTACAGTGATGCCAGTACTCAGAAAAATATTCTCATCACATTAAATAATAGCAAATAATATTTCAAGGACACTAAAAATGTGTTCAATAATAAAATGAATTTTATAGGAAAACAAAAGTAATCATGAGACATTAATGTTGCAAGCACCCAAATCTTACTCAAACACAAATTTTTAACTTAAATGTGCATATGTGGCTTACTTTTAAATAAAGCAATACAATATGATAATTCTAGTCATTCCTTATTTTACCAAATATATTTATGGCAGCCATTATTAGGTATTCCCTAAAAATTCTTTCCCTCCTTCTTTCTTATTATTAAAACCTTATTTTCTCCATGGATGTCAACGTGCACACACTTCACGAGTAGCTTAAGCCAACATCGACAATTTTGTTCCTCTTTGTCAGGTTCTTGTTTTCATAGTCCTCCTGACACTTGGGGTGACTGTGAGACCTATCTGGTCAATGAGACATAACAATACGTCTGCTGAGGCAATTCTGAAAAAGGATTCTGTAACATGCCTTTGGGCTGGCAATTGACACTGCTCCGTCTCCACACTGTGAACATGGATTAATGCCTGCAGTGTGACAGCTATCTTGTGACCATGATATGACAAGCAAGGGGACACTAAGGAAGGCAGGATGGAAAGAGAGACCTGCAAGCTTGTGAAGTAGCTGAAACAATGTTAGCACCACCCACATCCAGACAAACCCCTGTTTAAAACACTGTTGGTCAAGCTTGTTGCTACAGTACTCTCAAGTTTCATCCAGCACCAAATTGATGAAAACACAATACATAAAAACATGTGAATCCATAACAATATTTAAAATAAAAATAAAAGAAAAACAGAAGAGAACAAAATTATACCCCATTTACTACCAGGGAGGTGATATATAAACTCCTTACTCTGTAAGTTGGTAATAAAAGTGCAAAATCTAAATATTTACCCATCATTTTAAAAAGTAACTGCAGTTCAAGGTAACCAAGTACCCTTTCAATTAGTGAGAAAAAATTCTTCTTTACAAAAGAATCACAACTAACAAGTACAAACTAATAATAAAAACAGAAAATCACTCTTTCACAATCTCCACTGAAAAAAAGATTTGGGCAAAAATCATCAATAGATATTAAAACCATTAGGAGAAAGACTGTGAATTAAATGTTCTCAAGGTGCCAAAATACATTCAAATTCACAATGAAGTAGTTCAGTGGAAGAAAAAAATAACCTTTTTCAACAAAAGGTGCTCAAACAACTGTGTATGTCTGTAAGAAAAAATTAACCCTTAAACAAAGCTTTCCAACATTAGGGTAGGCAAAATTTTCTTATATAACATGCAAATGAAAGCACGGGTAAACTGGCTTTTATCAAAACTAAAAAAATTTGCTCTTCATAAAAGATTAAATCTTTTAGAAAAAAAAAGTTAATAAAAGCCTGATCAAGTAGGCCTGATCAAGAAACAGGAAATAGCAACAAGGATATACTATACAGAATAGGGGAAAATAGCCAATATTTTACAATAAATCTAAATCAAGTATAATCTATAAAAATATTGAACCACTGTGTTGTATGCCTGAAACCAATACAATATTATAAATCAATTATACTTCAATTTTTAAAATATTTTAAAAAAGAAACAGCATGAGAAACGCTGGGCTGGAAGAAGCACAAGCTGGAATCAAGATTGCTAGGAGAAATATCAATAACCTCAGCTAAGCAGACGACACCACCCTTATGGCAGAAAGTGAAGAGGAACTAAAAAGCCTCTTGATGAAAGTGAAGGAGGACAATGAACAGTTGGCTTAAAGCTCAACATTCAGAAAACTAAGATCATGGCATCTGGTCCCATCACTTCATGGGGAATAGATGGGGAAACAATGGAAACAGTGTCAGACTTTATTTTTTTGGGCTCCAAAATCACTGCAGATGGTGATTGCAGCCATGAAATTAAAAAACGCTTACTCCTTGGAAGGAAAGTTATGACCAACCTAGACAGCATATTAAAAAGCAGAGACATTACTTTGCCAACAAAGGTCCGTCAAGGCTATGGTTTTTCCAGTGGTCATGTATGGATGTTGAGTTGGACTGTGAAGAAAGCTGAGTGCTGAAAAATTGATGCTTTTGAACTGTGTTGCTGGAGAAGACTCTTGAGAGTGCCTTGGACTGCAAGGAGATCCAACCAGTCCATCCTAAAGGAGATCAGTCCTGGGTGTTCATTGGAAGGACTGATGCTGAAGCTGAAACTCCAGTACTTTGGCTACCTCATGTGAAGAGTTGACTCATTGGAAAAGACTCTAATGTTGGGAAGGATTGGGGGCAGGAGGAGAAGGGGACGACAGAGGATGAGATGGCTGGATGGCATCACTAACTCGATGGACATGGGTTTGGGTAAATTCCGGGAGTTGGTGATGGACAGGGAGGCCTGGCGTGCTGCGACTCATGGGGTCGCAAAGAGTCGGACACGACTGAGCGACTGAACTGAACTGAACTGAAAAAGAAACAAGAAACAGGGACTTCCCTGGCGGTCCAGTGGTTAAGAATCTGCCTTGCAATGCAGGGGACACGAGCTCACTCTCTGCTCTGTGAACTAAGCTTTAGGGTCTGCATATCTCAACTACTGAGCCCAATGCAGCCAAAATAAATAAATATTTTTTAAAAAAGAAGAAGAAACAAGACACAATCCAAATTAAAAAAATAAAAGATGATGTCAAGGGGAAAAACAAGACGGCATTATTCTTAACAGCCCAAAAGTGTAAGAATTACTCAGCAGTAAAAAGGAGTACTTACACATGCAACAGTGGGAAAGAACTGTGGCTCAGGTGGTTAAGAATTCATCTGCAATACAGAGGACCTGGGTTTGATCCCTGGGTCAGGAAGATCCTCCTGGAGAAGGAAAGGGCAAACCACTCCAATATTCCTGGCTGGGAAATTCCATGGACAGAGGAGTCTGGTGGGCTACAGTCCATGGGGTCACAAGAGTTAAACATGACTTAGCAACTAAACCACCACCACCATACATGCAACAACATAGATGAAGCTATATAAACATACTAAGTGAAACAAGCTAGATACATAAAATGACCTACTGTATGGTTCCATTTGTATGACACTTTTAGAAAATGGCAACTATGTAGAGAGATAGAAAGCAAATCAGTGATTCCCTGGGTTTGGGGACAGGAGGAAGAACTGACCACAAACAGTCATGAGGGAACTACCTGGTGGTGACAGTAGCTTAAGAAAAAAAAATACCTGAACTGTGAAATAGTTGCACAAATGCAAAAATTTAGTAACTCATCAAACTATATGTTTAAGTGCACAAATGTTATGAAATATAAATTATACCTAAATAACAATGCTAAAAGAAAAAAGGCAAGCCATAGGATGGGAGAAAATATTTACAGTTCACATGTATGACAAAGACTGGTACCGAGAATACATTAAGAATTCTTACAAATCAATAAGAAGACAATAAAGTCTTTAAAGGTTAGGCAAATACCTTTCACTGTTAGGCATTTGAAAAGTTCGTTACATCATCAATTAAGAAAAGGCAAATTAAAACTACAGTGAGAATCTTATACCCCCATTAAGATGGCTAAAATTTAAAAAGACTGCCAGCATAAAACTTTGGTGACCATCTAGAGGAACAGAAATTCTAACCTCCTTATGAGGGGCTGTAAAACGATGGAACCACTTTGGAAACCTAGCAGTCTCTACAGAAAGTAAACATATCATTCCTTGCAAAATCCCAACCATTTTGCCTTAGATGTTTACTCAAGGAAAAGGAAACATGCTGACACAAAGATATGCACCTGACTGTACATGGCCACTGTGTGTGCAGCAGCCCGAAACCAGAAATTACCCAGTGCCTGTCAGTAAGTGAATAGATAAACACAACTTAAATACAACGCAATGTTAATTAGCAACAAAAATAACACAAAACTACCAATATACACAACAGGAATCAATCTCAAAATAAAAATATTGAATGGATAGAACCAGACACAAGAAAGAACACACTGTAGGCCTCCAGCTATATAAAACTATGGACAATGCAAATTAATCCACAGTGATGCAAAATGGTTATCTGGTTCTGGTTCTTTGTAGTTTCCAAACTACAAAATAAAAACTTTAGTATTTACTACTCTATAAAAAGTCAGCATAAGATTGTTTAAATTGAGTAAAATAAAATAGAGCTATCCAAGTACAAAAATTCTGAATTTTTGAAGAACAGACAATTACACATAAAGAATGATTACCAAATTTTAAACAGAGTAGTGACAGAATTCTGTATGAAATACAATAAAATTCAGGTAGTTATTGAAAAAAATTATTCAGTTTAGTGAACTGAAAAACTATGGAAAGCAATAACACCAAAAGACCTTAAGGCTGAAAGCAGTTAGTCAGATGTGAATCTACACTGCAAAATAGCAGTAAAATAACAAAGCAACCAATGTTACTGTGGGTTGTTCATGACAAGAGATTATATCAAAGACTAAGAAAAGAACATGACTGAAAAATATAAAAACAAGAAAAATACTACTACTTTACATTTGACATAAAACAAAAACAGAGAAATACCATGTGATAATTAAAATATTGTAAAAGAGGAAACAGAGCTGGAAGGATGTAAGGACGGAACATGATAAAGCACCCAGCATGAAGATAAGACAACCATTTAAAGCAGGGATCAGCACACACTTAAGGTCCTTAAAGGGCAAGACAGCAAACAGTTCATGTTTTGGCGGCCACACATGCCACATACGGTCACTGCTGTATATTGTTCTTTCATTTTTTTTCCCCCACCATACAAAAATGTTAGAACAATTAGCACTTGACAATACAAAGACGGTAGTTTCACCAACCCTTGATTTAGAAAGTTAAGAGTTCAAGTTAGTGTCCGCTCAAATTTAAGGATAAAATAGCAAATATACACTAAACAAGACTTATTAAGCTTTAGGGAAAAAATTTAGATGATCAGTTTAAACCCTAAGGACAGCTTACAGTGATAGGAGCTAACAGATGAGATGGGGTGGCAAATTATCCATTGTGGCTGGTAAAATAAAGAAAATAAATGAAATCTTTGGATCTGTGTAACTTGAAAAGTTCTTACTGTAATCATCTCTTATATATTTTTTAATTTGATATATAACTGACATACATTAGTTTCATGTATATAACATAATTTGATAATTGTGTATATTGCAAAATGATTACCACAATAAGTCTAGTTAACATGTTACCATACATAGTTAACAAAAATGCTTTTTCTTGTGGTGAAAACATTTAAGATCTTAGCAACTTTCAAATATACAACACAGTATTAACCACAGGTGCCATGCTATACATTATATTCTCATGACTTGTCTATTTTATAACTAGAAGTTTTTGGCCCCCTTCACCCATCTCGCCCATTCCCTCAATTGTTTATTGTGTGTCAAGAAAAATGCTTCATACATTTTTGAAAAATTACTGGAACTTTATATTTAGCAAACAGCAAAAACACTGGGACCAAATATACAAAAGGAGCTCCAGTAAATTCAAATAATGAGATCTGTTCTGGAATTCATGTGACCAGCCAGGAAAACTAGCAACTAACAGTAGGAAAGCTAGCCCTCTTTTTTTTTTTTTTTTTTCATTTATTTTCATTAGTTGGAGGCTAATTACTTTACAATATTGTAGTGGGTTTTGTCATACATTGACATGAATCAGCCATGGAGTTAAATGTATTCCCCATTCCAATCCCCACTCCCACCTCCCTCTCTACCCATTCCCTCTGGGTCTTCCCAGTGCACCAGGCCTGAACACTTGTCTCATGCATCCAACCTGGGATGGTGATCTGTTTCACCATAGATAATATACATGTTTCGATGCTGTTCTCTCAAAACATCCCACCCTCGCCTTCTCCCACAGAGTCCAAAAGTCTGTTCTGTACATCTGTGTCTCTTTTTCTATTTTGCATATAGGGTTATCATTACCATCTTTTTAAATCCCATATATATGTGTTAGTATGCTGTAATGGTATTTATCTTTCTGGCTTACTTCACTCTGTATAATGGGCTCCAGTTTCATCCATCTCATTAGAACTGACAAATGAATTCTTTTTAATGGCTGAGTAATATTCCATGGTGTATATGTACCACAGCTTCCTTATCCATTCGTCTGCTGATGGGCATCTAGGCTGCTTCCATGTCCTGCTGCAATGAACACTGGAGTGCACGTGTCTCTTTCAGATCTGGTTTCCTCAGTGTGTATGCCCAGAAGTGGGATTGCTGGGTCATATGGCAGTTCTATTTCCAGTTTTTTAACAAATTTCCACACTGTTCTCCATGGCGGCTGTACTAGTTTGCATTCCCACCAACAGTGTAAGAGGGTTCCCTTTTCTCCACACCCTCTCCAGCATTTATTGCTTGTAGACTTTTGGATAGCAGCCATCCTGACTGGCGTGTAATGGTACCTCATTGTGGTTTTGATTTGCATTTCTCTGATAATGAGTGATGTAGAGCATCTTTTCATGTGTTTGTTAGCCATCTGTATGTCTTCTTTGGAGAAATGTCTGTTTAGTTCTTTGGCCCATTTTTTGATTGGGTCATTTACTTTTCTGGAATTGAGCTGCAGGAGATGCTTGTATATTTTGGAGATTAATCCTTTGTCTGTTGCTTCGTTTGCTATTATTTTCTCCCAATCTGAGGGCTGTCTTTTCACCTTACTTATAGTTTCCTTTGTTGTGCAAAAGCTTTTAAGTTTCATTAGGTCCCATTTGTTTATTTTTGCTTTTACTTCCAATATTCTGGGAGATGGGTCATAGAGCATCCTGCTGTGGTTTATGTCGGAGAGTGTTTTGCCTATGTTCTCCTCTAGGAGTTTTATAGTTTCTGGTCTTACATTTAGGTCTTTAATCCATTTTGAGTTTATTTTTGTGTATGGTGTTAGAAAGGGTTCTAGTTTCATTCCTTCACAAGTGGTTGACCAGTTTTCCCAGCACCACTTGTTAAAGAGGTTGTCTTTTTTCCATTGTATATCCTTGCCTCCTTTGTCGAAGATAAGGTGTCCATAGGTTCGTGGATTTATCTCTGGGCTTTCTATTCTGTTCCATTGGTCTATATTTCTGTCTTTGTGCCAGTACCACACTGTCTTGATGACTGTGGCTTTGTAGTAGAGTCTGAAGTCAGGCAGGTTGATTCCTCCAGTTCCATTCTTCTTTCTCAAGATTGCTTTGGCTATTCGAGGTTTTTTGTATTTCCATACAAATTGTGAAATTCTTTGGTCTAGTTCTGTGAAAAATACCGTTGGTAGCTTGATAGGGATTGCATTGAATCTATAGATTGCTTTGGGTAGAATAGCCATTTTGACAATATTGATTCTTCCAATCCATGAACACGGTATGTTTCTCCATCTGTTTGTGTCCTCTTTGATTTCTTTCATCAGTGTTTTATAGTTTTCTATGTATAGGTCTTTTGTTTCTTTAGGTAGATATACTCCTAAGTATTTTATTCTTTTTGTTGCAATGGTGAATGGTATTGTTTCCTTAATTTCTCTTTCTGTTTTCTCATTGTTAGTGTATAGGAATGCAAGGGACTTCTGTGTGTTAATTTTATATCCTGCAACTTTACTATATTCGTTGATTAGCTCTAGTAATTTTCTGGTAGAGTCTTTAGGGTTTTCTATGTAGAGGATCATGTCATCTGCAAACAGCGAGAGTTTCACTTCTTCTTTTCCTATCTGGATTCCTTTTACTTCTTTTTCTGCTCTGATTGCTGTGGCCAAAACTTCCAACACTATGTTGAATAGTAGTGGTGAGAGTGGGCACCCCTGTCTTGTTCCTGATTTTAGGGGAAATGGAAAGCTAGCCCTCTTAAAGCAGGTATTCAGCTTGACTCAGCTGACACCGAGTCAACTGTGGTGTTTGTTGGGCACACAGAGAAGAAAAGAATAATAATAATAAAAAACCTGTTGCAAACTGAACTCCCATAACTAATTAGGAAAGTAGTCAATGAGTTCAACTTTGCCAAAAAGTTCCTTTTGTAGCTTAGAAAAATGTTTAACTTCCATAAATCTTCAACACAATACATCTGAATTGGTAGCCTCTCTGTGCTGGAAGGGGCTTCCCTGGTAGCTTAGTTGGTAAAGAATCCACCTTCAATGCAGAAGACTCCAGTTCGATTCCTGAGTTGGAAAGATCTCCTGGAGAAGGGATAGCCTACCCACTCCAGCCTTCTTGGGCTTCTGTGGTGGCTCAGACAGTAAAGAATCCACCTGCAATGCAGAAGACGTGGGTTTGATCCCTGGGATGGGAAGAGCCCCTGGAGGAGGGCACAACAGCCCACTTTAGTACTCTTGCCTAGAGAATTCCATGGACAGAGGACCCTGGCAGGCTACAGTCCATGGGGTCGCACAGAGTTGGACACAACTGAAGTGACTAGGCAGCAGCAACAGCTGTGCTGGAAACACTTCAGAATTTTTAACAATGTAAGTTAAAAGGGTTCATAACATCATTATCAGTTACTGTATGCTATGTAGATATTTATTTAGTGAACTTCAATTCCACATTGTCCTCTTAGAGAGACTTTGTCTGGATCATGCTGTCATGGTACTTTTAGCTGACAACTGATAAGCACCAGTACTTTCTGTGGACCTGACCAAGGAGGCTTTCTGACTCAGGGAAAAGGCAGATTGTGGATGTTTACCTCCTAGTACTGGCAACAATTACCACAGGGGAGATTCCAGCCTGGCATGGAGCTGAAGAGACTCTTCCTGATAATCTTAAAGACAAGTTAAGCACATGATCCCCTTCCACCCTAGAACCTCTAGAAAGCCCTGCACTTGTTTACTGGAAAAGCTTGCAATTCACAAGCTAAAGCCATCTTTCTAATTAAAATGTCATCATTTCACTGTGGGGGCCTGGTATCTATGGTGATGCAGGAACTCATCCAGATCAAAATCTCTGTCACCTATTTTGAAAGCTAGTTACAGCTTGAGATAATGGAGTCTGTTACAATCCTGAAAATACAATAAGGTTCTCTTCTTCTTTGTCTGGTTTCTTTCAAGGAAAGATTTTCAGGATCAGTAACAAAGAGAAACAGGAGTCAAGGAGGAGCTGCAGATGGTCGTTTACCTAGCCCCACATTTGGAACAAAAACTGCCTGTCAAAATGAAGAATGTTCTTTCTTGTGTGGTGATCATGGTATGCTTCACCAGAAGAAGTACTCTGGGTCATCAGTCCTAAACACTGCAGAAAGAATGTGGCAGTGGTATCACTACGAATCCTTTCCATACAGAAATAGCATGACTTTGTGAGGTCACCAGTTTACAGTTTTGTACTGTAAGAAGAAAACACTGTTCCTTAGTATGTAAATAATTATTTAGTTTATGTCTTCCAAGACAAACATTTTGTAATACTGTAGTAGAGACTTGTAACACCACAAGGCTATTAAAACCTACAAATGAATACAGAACAATTAAGCAATTAACTAGGGAAAAACAGTAATGATCAAAAAGAGGTCACCTGCATTTATTTTAAAAATTTTGGTTTCAGAAAAAGAATGCTACAAAAAGAAATTACCCTGATTTTCTTTTAGTAAATTTAACTTTTACAGTTAATTGATATTAAAAATGATGGCCACCAACTATATACTCAATAAAAGAAGATAGCTAACTTTTCTGAGGAACCAAATTAATGTCAGAAGTTGATTATTAAATGCAAGTAATGACACATGTTTACTGAACACCTTGATTCAGGTTATGAGCCCATAAACTAAGTAACAGTTCAGGTATGCAGTATTACATCAATGTTAAAATGCTGTAGTTATTTCAGTCTATGTTTGTAATAAATATTAACAATAAATTTAACTATTTCAATGATTTCTTATAGGTGGGAAAATATATTTTGAGAATCCAATATATATAACCTGCAGCATCTGTTTTAATGGGAAGTAGAAAGAGTGTTCCAGGCATAAGAAGAACTCGAAATCCCTAGAGGAGGAAGGAAAACGCACATGTGGAAAACTAAAGAAAGCTTTTGAGACTGAAAAACAGAATACAGGGGAGAGTAGCATAAAAGGAGTAAAATTAAATGCTGATGAGAAGAAATAGAGTAAAAAACAACAAAGACATGAAAGACAGAAATATAAAGGAGATAGGTTTCCCAAGAAAATGGGATCCAAAAAATAGTATATAGAGAGGCACCTCTGTGAAGCAGAAATTAAGAGCATCTGCCTTAGTTGGTGTGTGGGGTGAGAGGGGAAGGTTGACAGAAAGTGGAGAATCTAAAATAGTCATTTCAGAGAATGGAAAAAAGAGAGTTGGCCAGAGAAAAACAAAAGTTCTGAGGAGTTGGTTTAGATGAGTCATTCCATGGAGGCTTCCCAAAGAAACTTTAACACTATAAAAATTACTGTTTTTATATAAATTGCTTCACAAATTGTCAGATGATTTAAAATGTAATTATTTAACATAATTAGAATAAACTGCTTGGTCCTATTGAAGAAAGAGGAAAAGCAGTGACCCCAGACCATGACTCTACTACTTAATAGCTGACTCATCTGCAGCTAATTTCCTAACCTTTCCAGGCCTTTGTTTCCTTAACTTAAAAAGTGGATAATTATGTCTTCCTCACGTGTTTGTTACTGTGGTTGAGATAACAAATCTAAAGTGACTAACACAAAGCCTGGCAGAGAAGGAGCATTCAATAAAGGTTAGTTTCACCCTGAATTCCTAAACTGCCTGCTGGGACAGCTGTAGGACACCTCTGACTTGCTGCTTTCTAAAAGGAAAAGGAAAGAGGCTCCAAAACACAGGCACTTTCTGCTAAGACATCCTGGTTCCTGAGAACATTATCTCAGGGACACCGTTACTGATAAGGGTATCATCCTGCTAAGCCAGAAACCTGACTTTGTAAAAATAACCCAGAGGACCCAGGTCTGAGGGAGACAGACACACATGACTAAATTCAGACATAAATAATGCTATAAATACAAATATCAATTTACACATGAGGAATGTTGTAAAACAGAGAAGGCAATGGTGGCCCATTCCAATACTCTTGCCTGGAAAATCCCATGGACGGAGGAGACTGGTAGGCTACGGTCCATGGGGTCCCTAAGAGTCAGACACGACTGAGCGACTTCACTTTCACTTTCATGCATTGGAGAAGGAAATGGCAACCCACTCCAGTGTTCTCGCCTGGAGAATCCCAGGGGCGGGGGAGCCTGGTGGGCTGCTGTCTATGGGGTCGCAGAGAGTCGGACACAACTGAAGCAACTTAGCAGCAGCAGCAGCAATGTTGTAAAAGTTGTGAAATGAACCAGAATGTTAATACTGGCAAGACAGTTATTTTCTTCCTTTAGGAAAATTATGGAGAAGGCCAAATTATACTCAGAAAGTTACTTTGTATCTATGGAATTTAACAAGAAAAAATGAATTAAAAAATATTAATGGTTAATGTCAGCAAACTATAACATAATTGGTGGCTCATATGGTAAAGAACCTGCTTGCTATGCGGGAGACCTGGGTTCAATCCCTGGGTCAGAAAGATCCCCTGGAGGAGGGCATGGCAACCCACTCCAGTATTCTTGCCTGGAGAATCCCCACGGACAAAGGAGCCTGGAGGGCTACAGTCCACGGGGTCGCAAAGAGTCAGACGTGACGGAGAGAGTAAGCACAGGACAGCCTTAACAAAGAGACAATATTCCCATCCACTAAGCAGAATCTATTTTCCTCCAAATCACACTGAAACATACAACAAAATTATAGTTCTTTAGTTCCATGCAGATCATTCCACATCTACCCATGTAGATGCACAACATTTAAAAATGTTTTCTTCTTTATCCTCGTAAGTTCATTGATTAGATGTAGGCAATTGGCCAAACAACAATATTTACCCACTTAAATATCTCTTGATTAACTCCATAAATCTGCATATTTAACACTACCAATATTTAAGGAATATTAATTTCTTAAAGTTGATCAGTTTAATTTCAATGTGATTTAAAAACTGAAGCAAAGTCATATTTGACAATTATTAAAATGGACATAAAGTAACAGCATACATAAAATAGAGTTTGCTTAGGAACTACTATCCTAGAAAATATTTTCCTGCTTTAAATATATGAGAATATAATAAAACAAATTAGTCTTTAAATGATAATCATTTCCCCCATCTCTATTAAAAACAGTATTTGAGTTCTACAAACTGTGATACTATTTCCTTTCTACCATTTTGGTTTTCATTTCCATGACTCTAAAATACAGTAAAATATTAAGAATTGCATAAATCAAAGACATGCATACATATACATATATACATAGCAATAAAAACTTCACAGGTAAAAAATATTAAACAGTACATATAAATAAAGGTTTAATCTCTGATGTAGTGATATTATGACCATTAGAGGAATACAAAAATTCTGTGACTCTGCCCTTTCTGAAATGTTAGATTACTTCCTTTCTTGTAACTAAATGAGCTGGGCCAGCACCAATTTTCTATAGAAATATTCATGTTAATTCAAAACTGACTTGGAATTCCTTGAATATTTCTTTAAGAATGAGGTATCCTCTCTTATTTGATGTAGACAAGTATTTTTCAACAGTATGAGCATTTTATCTTCATAGTGAGACCAAGAGTTAACACATAATTGGTGGCAGATAAAACTAAACTCCAGGGTTAGAAGCTAGACTCAAAGCTATCTGTAGGAAAGCAGAGAGTAGTGACTGGGAGGGAGAGTGAAGAGACACCAGGAGTGCTGGTAATGTCCCATATCTTGACCTGTGTTTTGATTTCACAAGAATGCTCACTTTGAAGTATTTCATTCTACATGTGTGCCTATGATTTGTTCACTTTTCATTATACATATATGATAATCAACTTTAAAAGTTCATTTAAACATAAAACTACAAGAGCTGAGAATCAGAAATCAAATGTTCCCTGATTTAGAGACTGAAGAACTGAATATTTATAAAATTAGTTCTGTCCAATACAAATGCACAAAATGAACTTTTTTTTTCAAAATGAAACTTTGGGTTTAAAGAATATGAATTAAAAATTTGGGTCCAGTACAAATGGAGCAACTATCTGGGTGTGATGCAAATATAGAACTGAGATTTACATTTAATTTGCTGATTCTACTACATCAATACCATTAGGCTCTTCTAATTCAGAAAATTAAGCATCAGGAAAATGGTATCTTAGAAATCTCGAGAAATTTCTTAAAAAATTTCTGGCACTGTGATTATAAGAGTGGCAAACTAAACCATTTACTAGATGTATGACCTCTGACCAATTATTAAGCTTTCAGTTTCCCCATTTGTAAAATGGAAATAGCAATAATATCATCCTAACTGGGTCACTGAAAAGCTTAAATGAGTATCAGTGACTTGGACAAAGGAAGCCTACTCAATATCTGTTAACCGTCTATCTACATATACATATGATATTTAAAATACATTCCATATTATATATAATACACATTAGAAATCTTAGAATCTATTTTAAGTAGAATTAAATAAACATACTTTTAAATTTTTTCTTGTACTTACATTATGCCTACTCTCGAATTAAAACCATAGACATAGTTCCTCAGTAATAAAGACAAACATTATTTTAAACACAAAATCAAATGTTCATCTATATTATAACATTTTTCACATTACAAAAGTAATACTATTTTTATTACCTGAGTCTCCACACCCTGCTCCAGTAAGCGCTTAGCTTGATTTTCCACTTCAAGTCGAGCTCTTGCAACAAAAAGTAGATCATTTTCTATCACTTCTATTCCAGAAAGGTCTATTCCTTGAGAAAGGTAATCTATTTAAAAAAATACACACATTTAAATATTTCAGTACTGAATAAATATAAAGGTATCAAACCATCATGTCTAACTTCTGCAAAATGTTAAAAACTTGCTGTTGAACACTATTCCCTTCCAAAATCTGTATTTTAAGAAACAGAATTACCCAAACATTCTCTACCTAATGAGAACTTTGCTCTGGAGGAAAATGTTTCAAACATTATAGAATTGATAAAGCAAGAATTGAATTATGATTATTATAAATTCAAAATAATGTCAACAGGTTACCAAAAAACTGTGCCAAATTACTATAAATAAATATCCTGATGAACTTTGAAATTTCTCAAGTTGCAAGACAGGGAATGGCTACCGACTCCAGTTTTCTTGCCTGCAGAATTCCATAGACAGAGGTGGGCTACAGTCCATGGGGTCACAAAGAGTTGGACACAACTGGACAACTAACACTTTTCACTTTCATTCTAAGTTTAATAAATTTTTTTAAAAAGTAACATGTAAAAGGTTTAAAATAGATAAAATGTGCTAAAATGCCAAATTTTCAAATATGAGACCACTACTCACACCAATTAAACCTTAATAAGTGTGGAATAGAAAGCCAGAACTACCTTTCTAGCCACTTAGATTGAATCTTTATATGTACCAAGAATATATGTGAGAAAACAAAAGTGATCTACTTGGATTTAACATATTTATCCTCTCTTTAGTAAGAAAATGATAAGACTAGCAATTTTAGCAGAAAAGAAATGATACTACTCAACTCCATGTTTACTTAAATTGAGAAAACCTAATTAAAAGACTAAAGGAAAAAGAGATTCAACTGAATGACCTGACATAGGTATCAAAAAAATGAATAAGACTTTTATTTAATATAGTTTGGAGGTCTATCCATAGCAATCAGAGAAGAAAAATAAAAGGAATCCAAATTGGAAAGGAAGAAGTAAAAATGTCACTGTCTGCCAGTGACATGATACTATACATAGAAAACCCTAAAGATGCTACCAGAAAACTACAAGAGGTTATCAATGATTTGGTAAAGTTTCAGGATACAAAATTAACATACACAAATCTGTATTAACCAATGATGAACTATCAAAAGAGGAAATAAGGAAACAATCCCATTTACCATGGCACCAAAAAGAATAAAATACCTAGGAATAAATCTACCTAAGGACGCAAAAGAGCTAAACTCCAAAAACTGTAAGATGCTGGTAAAATAAATTGAAAGATGTATGGAAAATAGATGGAAAGATATACCGTATCCTTGAATTGGAAAAATCAATATTGTTAAAGAAACTATACTACCCAAGGCAATCTACAGGTTCAAGGCAATCTCTATGAAATCACCAACGGCATTTTTCACAGAACTAGAAGAAAAAAATTTTTAATTTGTATGGAAACACAGAAGACCCTGAATACCAAACAATCTTAAGAAAAAAGAATGGAACTAGAGGAATCATACTTTCCGACTTCAGACTATACTACAAGGTCATAGTAACTGAAACAGTTTATGTATGCATGCCTGCTCATTCGTGTTCGACACTTGCAACCCCATGGACTGCAGCCCACCAGGCTCCTCTATCCATGGAATTTTCCAGGCAATAACACTGGAGGGGGCTGCTATTTCCTTCTCCAGGGGATCTTCCCAACCCAGGGAGCAAACCCTTGTCTCTTGTGTCACCTGCATTGCCAGGAGAGAACTCTTAACCACTGAGCCATCTGGGAAGTCCAGTATAGTACTGGTACAAAACAGACACATAGATCAGTAGAACAGGATAGGTAGCCCAGAAATAAAACCACACACTTATGGTGAATTACCTTACAACAAGAAAGAAAAATGTACAATGGAGAAAAGATAGTCTCTTCAATAAGTGATGCTGGGGAAACTGGACAGTTACACGTAAAAGAATGACATCAGAACATTCTCTAACATATTTGAAAATAAACTAAAAATGGCTTAAAGACCTAAATGTAAGACATGACAACATAAAACTTCTAGGAGAGGACAGAATCAAGATGTTCTTTGACATAAATCATAGCAATAGTTTCCTAGATAAGTCTCCCAAGGCAAAATAAATAGAAGCAAAAATAAACAAAGGGGATCTAATCAAACTTACAAGCTCTGTCCAGAAAAGGGACCATCAACAAATGAAAAGAAAACCTACAGACCAAGAGAAAATATTTGGAAACAATAATCAACAAGGTATTAATATCCAGAATAGATGAACAGCTCAAACAACTCAGTACTGTAAAAACATACAAACCAATCAAAAAATTGGCAGAATACCTAAATCAATGTTTCTCTAATGAAGACATACAGATGGCCAACAAGCACATGATAAGGTGCTTCAACATCACTAATTATTAGAGAAATGGATATCAAAACACAATGAGGTACTTTTTGATGGTTAGTCATTCTTACTCATCTTGTTCCACTCCCATTTGTGGAATCTATGGCTTCCTTAGTGACTAGTATTATCTCCTTCCACAAATCCTCCTCTGCAATACAAATCCCTTCTAAGATTTCAAAATTCTTACTGCTTCTTCTTTTACTAGCATCCTCCTCTGTTTAAAAGAAAACAAAAAGAAGAGAAATTATAGTTTGCTAAATAACTCAGCCATGCATTTACTTTTCCTAATAATGTTAGCACTTGGGATAAAAGAGATGAGGGAAGAGTACACATGTGAAGTCCAGATGGTGCAGGAAGCTGGAAGAAATAAAGGAGGCGAAATTTTCATGTTTCAAAGTGGGAAGCCAAAGAAGATAAAAACTAAGAAGTGGAAATACAGGCAGGTGATTTAGAGCTATGGAGGTAAATACCAAAAAATCAGCAAAGATGCTGAAAATGGGGGCCTCCAGGGAAAAGTAAACGGGGCAGAAACAAGACAAGGGATTGCTATTTTTAACAATAAATTTTGTAGAACTATTTGAGTATGTTACACATGCATAACTTTCATAACAAATAAAACATGTTAAGAGTACATGGTAAGTCAAGAAAAACAGAACTTTAAAAAAGAGGGCTAGTTAATAAAAAATTTGTATCCTCTAAATTAATGATTCTGTTTCTAAAATAAATAATATTTAAAAAGAAGAAAAAAGTGAATAATTTAGACAAAAGATATTTTCTACTATGTTAACTGCAACCATAAATATATACATACATATATGTGCACACGCATGTATAAATGTGCGTGTGTGTATATATATATATATCGTGAGTATATATACATATAAAAAGAAACATTGTAAATGAGATAAAACCACTTTGGAAATCAACCTGGATAATCTAGTAAGATTCCATACGATTCCAATCTAGTAAGAATCCATAAGATTCCATATGATTCCAATCCAGTTAGAATCCATAAGATTCTAGTAATTCCATTACTAAAATATACCATTCCTAAGCTCATTCCATGTAACTCAGAGAAATTCTTAGATTTGTACACTGGAAGACAAGTACAAGAATATTCATAACAGCACTGTCAAAAACAAAACAAAGTTATATATAACTGAAATGGAAATAATGAATACATACTGAGATAATGTATATAACTGAAATCAATTGGAGAACAAGCAAAAGCATTCCTTCAAAATACTACTACAGAAGAGTAAAACCAATGACAAGTATACACGTCAATGTGTCTCTCAATAACATAATATTAAGAAAGAAGAAAACATTTCAGAAGAATACACATAGCCAGAGGTAATTTACAGTAAAACATGTATGATTAAATAATATACTATATACAATACAAACAACAACATTTAGAAAAGTTACAGAGATAGATGATACAACATGCTTATAATATTCTAAAATAAACTTGATAGGTAGTATTTGTATTTTGTACACGTTAAGTGTTTTTTGCATTTTTACATTTTTCTATTGAATATTAAAATACATGAACCAATGGCACAGATTACAGTACAACAACCAAGAACTCACAAGAGTTATAACTGTATTTCATGTGTTCAAAACAGAAAAGACTAAACATGTTAGTAAAAACACGGGTAATAAAGTAAGGTGCAAACCGAACTTCTAGAGATAAGTTCAAATTCTAGAAGGGATTAATGGCATATGAGACACTGTAAGAAAAACAGAATATACTGTCTCATGAAGAAGAGTTTGATGCTAAAATACCTAACTGATAACTGAAAAAAGGGTTTTCTTTTCCTTTAAAAATAACATGCTCTTGAAAGAATTTTTGAAAATCAGGAAACTATTTCAAAAGGGGGAAATTACATAACCCCAGAACACAGAGGCCACAACTGCCAAGTGGATTATTGGAATATACATGAATATGTCTGAGAAATTTATGAATCCTCAAATTCTCCAGCAGCATTAAAATAGCATATATCCTCCCCCCAGGATATTTATGTAAAAAAGAGCAGAAAAAGCAAAACTTGACATACAGGGACTGGGCAGCTGGCTACACTGATGAAAGTGACTCCCTCCTACACACCAACTTTGCAAAGAGCACAGTGCAGATAAGTGCCTCAGAGAAATTTCAAGCAACCTTCAGATGTTTCCTAAAATACTTAAAATCTTATTTGTGCTTAAAATAAAGGGTCTACTATATTCCTTTAAATTCTTACCCTACTTTTTAAACCACCCACAAGTTATTGTGTTCCTGTTTTTATCTGTAATTATATTTATTTACAATGTCTTCTTTATTAACAATGTTATAAACATTCACCCATAATATGATAATACTTATAAATATCAGCTCTTAACGACTGCCCAATATTTCATCAAACAAATGATCAAAAATTACTTAATCATCTGCCTAAATGTAATAATTATTTATAATAAATACATACAAAAACTTTAAATATCTATAATTATTTCCTTGGGAAACGAAAAAGAATTAATGGATCAAAGTAACAATTTTAAGCCTGTTGACACAAATTATCAAACTACTTCTCAAAATGACTGTACTTCTTCAAACATTCTCCCAATAATCTATGGGAGTTACTTAATCATGGATGGCACTGGATATTACCACTGTATTGAGTATTTCATATGCTGCTGGAAGGTTCTTATTGATGGTCTGACATGAATTTCTAAATGATAAGGCTGAGTAGCT
Organism: Cervus canadensis; assembly: GCF_019320065.1. NCBI lineage: Eukaryota > Metazoa > Chordata > Mammalia > Artiodactyla > Cervidae > Cervus > Cervus canadensis. The sequence continues at coordinate 45,676,352 of NC_057388.1, forward strand.
TTTACTATCTGTATTTTCTTTGGGGAATCTCTATGTAATCTTTACTCCCTATCTTTTTATATTACATCACTGAATATTAATTATATAATATTCGCTGTTTGCCTATGATATTTGCTATAAATATGTTCCCAGCCTGTTGGCAACATGTTAATTTATTTATTTATATATTACTTCCGAACACCATTTCCAGAACACAGTCATTCAATTGTATTATCTAAAAAGCTCTGCATTAGATTTTTTTACAGAGCCCTGATTATTTAGAAACTTCAGATTAAAGCCTGTCTTTTACAAAAGCAAACAGCAACATGTAAAGCTATGATTTATAAAGAGTTATCCAGCACACTGATGAATAATACTCTGGAGAAGAAAGCTGTCATTGTAGACTCCATTCAACAAAAAGTTTATCTTTAAATTAAAATAAATAGTATTGTAAGATCAGGGCTTATTACAACTACATTTTAACTTGTTCTGCTAAAAACACAGTTCTTAGAGAATACTGAGTTCAATAACAAATTTAAATTAAGACAAAATAAACAACCTCCACAAAACACTGAACAATATGGATGCTGCAGGGTTACAATATTAATAAAATTAACTTGTCCAATCAATAATGAGACCTACTGTCCAGTTACTGAAGGTATCATCACCATCATCATAATAAAAACAACATCATCATCTTCATCACAGAGTACTAGTATTTCACTTGTTACAAATGGCTAAGTCTAAGATAGGGTTGTTTTAAAAGTCCCTCCCTCCTCAATAAGGAAAAAAACTTTCACTAAAGAAATCTTAGAAAAGACATAAAATTAGAGGAAAAAGTAAAAAACTCCAACTAAACTTCAACAATGACATCTACATACACATATTGATTTTCATTGATTTGTTTATATTTGACTTATTTTAATCATATTTGCTTACATCATGAATCTGATGACACAACAGGTCTACAAGAAAAATTATTTTCAAGAAAAATGTTTAATACATACATACACAGTGATTTCAATAATGTGTGATATTATATTATTATGATATATTATTATATATCATTATATCATTAATATGATATATTATTGTGGTTTCAATAATATGTGAAAACATTATATCAAAATATGAAATATATGAATATATGAAAATATAATTGAAATTATAAAGCAAAATTTTTCAAAAGTAATGTGGGATTTGCATAAAAGTAAAACTGACAGAACAGACAACAAAATAACACAGGTTTAAAGGTATAAGATTTTAATATATAATAACCAAAATGCAACTAAACAGAGAGGAAAATTTAATTTTAAAATTTATTTTTAAAAAGTTATCTCACAATATATAACACCAATCATAGAAAAAAAATTTTTAATAATTTAAAATATTTGCTTCTACTATAGGGGAAAGTAATTACTGAACCAAACAAATTACAAGAGAAACTTTACAAATACTAACATATACATTTTCTATCTTTTTCTAATATAAAAATAAAATCAGAAAAAGAATAAAAATAATTTGAAATCAACACATAAAGGTTAAAACATGTAAGAAGTCATAGTTATCTATAGGCAAATAATCGAAGGCTATCTAAAAACAAGTTCATGTAAGAGAAAATTCAGGATGAGGTCAATGTCTGAAAATTTATTAAACCTTTCTAATCATCTCTGAAATTTATTCTTATGTAAAATTAAATATTATAATACATGATCATTGGAGTACATATAAAATCAATATAATATAAAATATAAATAAAACATACTTTAAGTAAAGTCAATTCTATTCAAGAAAACAGATATATCCTTTCAAAGGCAGAGTATCACAGAAAGAAGGCTAATTAGGAATGAGAATATCTTAATTTTACTCTACCCAATTTTATGACCTGAGGAAACAATCACTTAACCTTTTCGAGATTCCAAAATTAAAGAATAAAGAACCTGTGTTACAAATCTCACAGGGCTGTATGGATCGAATGAGATAATATGCATTAGGAATGTTTTGTAAACCACCAAAAACATGTAAATACTGATAACTTATTATTTTCATAAATGGGGTGTTAGTCACTAATCTCTTTTTTTCTTTTTAAAATGAAGGGGGAAAGGCCTTGAGAAACAAAGTTTGGTATTACCCAAAAAAAAAAAAAACCAACCCACCGAAAAACATAAATGAGAAATTTATATGTTTCTAACGAATCCTCAATGAAGACTACTGCTTGAACTATGCACAAAATAAGTCTCACGCTTAAGTAAGGGTGAAATCTTTCTACTTTAAGTCCAAAGCACTTCTCAGGGCACATTGATCTTTCTTATTCTTCAAAGCTTCAGGAAAATTTATTATCAAATGCCTTATTTTTGTTCTGGCTCTCACTTTAGGGTGGAGGAAAACCTTATTATTAAAATGGGGATTGGTTTTTCCCTTTCAAAGTCCTACCCCTCTTTTCAGCTAGCACCAAAAAATTGCTCAGGGCCTAAGTAAATAAATAAGACAGTATATTAACTTTTTTTTGGACATAGTCTCTTTTTTTTCTTTTTCCCTTCCCCTGACTTTCTAACCATGATGCTCTTAATATGGTATTAGAATTTTAAAACAAGGATTTATAGAAAACTAACCTTTTTTTTTCCCTTCCAGAAAGGTATTTCAGGTGTTATATTTACTGCCTACCTTCCAATCAGTATCTAACCAGAGGTAGGAGTCAATATCTCTCCCTCAACAACTGAGAAGCACTAGACAAAATCAACAAGGAATAGAAAAAATGACCACCATAAACCAAGGGAATCTAATAACATCAACAAAGCATTCCAACCAATAAAAACAGAATATACATTCTGTTCAACTACACATGGAACATGAATCAAAGCATGTCCTAGGTCACAAAACAAACATTTTAAATTTAAAAGAACTGAAATCATACACCCAATTGATCATAATACAATCAAACTAAGAATCAGTAATAGAAAAATACCTATAAATTTCCCAAACATTTTGAAATCGAACAACACATTTCCAAATAATCAAGGGACCCCAAAGGCTCTCAGAGGAAATTTTCTTTAATATTTAACTACATGCAAATGAAAAATCAACATTGAAATCTCTGGGATTCAACTAAAGTGGAGTTGAAAGAAATTTAATAATAAAGGTATTCTTAGAAAAAGATTTATTATTAGGGGAAAAAATTCTCAACAATGCAATTGTTTATTGCCTTAAACTAGAAAATGGAAACAACATGAAAATAGGAGTAGCAATACTCATATCAGACAAAACAAACTTTAAAACAAAGGCTATAAAGACAGACAAGGAAGGGTACTATAGACTGATAAAGGGATCAACACAAGAAAAGGATACATTATACTTCTTGACATATATACACCCAATACAGAGCACCTAAATTTATAAGGCAAATACTAACAGACATAAAGGGAAAGATCAACAATAATACAATAACAGCAGGAGACTACACTCCATTGACATCAATGGACATACAGACATAAAATCAATAAGGCAACAGAGGTTCTAAATGACACAGATATGTTGTATTTCATTGATATGTCCAGCACACAACATCAAAAAAAAAAAAAGCAGAATATATATTCTTCTTAAGGATGCATAAAACATTCTTTAGGATAGATCACACACATGGTCACAAAGCAAGCCTCAACAAATTTAAAAGGATATAAATTATGTCAACCAACTTTTCTGATCACAAAAATATGAAATCAGAAATCAACCACAGGAAAAAAAAATGAAGAATGAGCAAACACACAGAAACTAAACAACACATTACTAAGAAACAATGGGTCAATGACAAAATCAAAGAATAAACCAGAAAATATCTTAAAAAAATGAAAATGAAGACACAACTTTACAAAATCTCTGGAATGCATCGAAAGTAATTCTAAGAGGGAAGTTCATAGTGATACAGGCCTTCCTCAAGAAACAAGAAAAATGACAAATAACCATTAGTTCAGAGAATTAGAAAACAAAGTCCAAACTCAGCAGAAGGAAGGAAATAATAGAGAGTAGAGAGAAATGAATTTTTAAAAAAGTAGAAATGATCAATAAATCAGGAGCTGGTCTTTTAAAAAGATAAACAGGAGAAGGAAATGGCAACCCACTCCAGTATTCTTGCCTGGAAAATCCCATGGATGGAGGACCCTGGGAGACTGCATACAGTCCATGGGGTCGCAAAAAGTCGGACACAACTGAGCGATTTCACTTTCACAGAGAGGAAATAGGCTGATGTTTGTTTAAGCTCCTAGGTTAAGATACCACTTTAAAAGAAAAGAAAAAAAATAAATAAATAAAAAATAAATAAATAAAAAGATAAACAAAACTGACAAATTTCTAGCTAGACTCACCAAGAGAGAACCCAAATAAACAAGAAATGAAAGAGGAGAAAAATCAACTAATACCACAGATATAAAATATCATAAGAGAATACTATAAGCAGTTATATGCCAACAAACTGAACAACCTAGAAGAAGTGAAAAGATTCTAGAAACACAGTCTGCCAACAGTGGGTCACAAAGAAAACAGATAATGTGAACAGACCAATCACTAAAAGTGAAATAGAATCTATAAACAAACTTCCTGCAAACAAAAGTCTAGGACTGGATGCCTTTATTGGAGAATTCTATGAAACATATAAATAAGAACTTGTAACTATCTTTCTCAAAACTATTCCAGCTTTGCACAGGGGCAGTATCGTAGCCAATGAGGTTTATCCAAGGCGTGATTATTGCTAATTGAAAACTTTTCTCAAAACTATTTCAAAAAATTAAGTCACTGAGGCCACCATCATCCTGATAAAAAAGCCAGACAAAGACACTATTAAAAAAATAAAATTACAGGCCAGTTATCTTTGATGAATAGATATAAAAAACTCAGTAAAATATTAGCAAACTGAATCCAACAATACATAAAAAGGATCACACAACATAATCAAGTTGTATTTATTCCAGGGTCACAAGAATGGCTCAACTATGCAAATCAGTCAATGTGATACACAACAATAACAAAAAAAGAGACAAAACCACATGATTATTTCAATAGATACAGGAAAAGCATTTCACAAAAATCAACATCCATTCATGACAAAACACTAACCAAAGTGGAAAGAGAGGCCATATCTCAAAACAACAAAGACCATTTATGACAAACCCACAGCCAATATAACACTCAACAGCAAAAAGCTGCAAGTCTTCCTGCTAAACTCACAAACAATACAAAGATGTCTCACTGCTACTATTCAACACAGTATTGAAAGTCCGAACCACAGCAATCAGAGAAGAAAAATAAAACAAAACAAAAAAGGAATTCAAATTGAAAAGGAAGAAGTAAAACTGTCACTCTTGGCAGATGACATAATAATGTATACAGAGAATCCCAGAATCTCCACACAAAAACTAGAAGAACTAATAAATGAATCATCAAGGTTGCAAAATACAAGATTAAAATACAGAATCCAGTATACTTCTACACACTAAAAATGAAATATCAGAAAGTGAAAGTTAAAAAACACATGCATATAAAATTGTGGGGAAAAAAACCCAGGAATAAACTTCACCATGGAAGTGGAAGATCCATACTGTAAAAACTATAAAGCACTGATAAAGGAAACTGAAGATGATTCAAAGCTCATACTCTTAGATTGCAACAATACTGTCAAAAGGGACATACTACCCAAGGAAATCTACAGATTTAATGCAATCCATACCAAAACAGGACACATTTTTTATAGAACTAGAATAATCCTAACATTTATATGGAACCACAGAATACCCAGACTTACCAAAACAAACCTAAGAAAAAACAACAAAGGGAGGCATAAGCCATCAAGACTTTAGATTATCCTATAAAGCCACAGTAACCAAACAGTATGGTACTGGTACAAAAACAGACACAACAGATCAATGGACTAGAATAGAGAGTGCAGAGGTAAACCAATACAATCACAGTTAATTAATCTATGACAAAGGCAGCCAGAATATACAATGGAGAAAAGAGTCTCTTCAACAAATGGTGTTAGCAATGCTAGACAGCTACATGTAAAGCAATGAGTTTAGAACATTCCCTCATACAATATACAAAAATAAACCCAAAATGGTTTAAAGACATAAATGTTAGCCATAACACTATAAAAGTTCTAGAAGGGAACATAAAATATAGGCAAGACATTCTTTGACATAAATCACAGCAATATTTTCCTACATCTGTCCCCCAAGGCAAAGGAAATAAACACAAAAATAAACAAAGAGGATTTAATCAAACTTAAAAGCTTTTATACAGCAAAGGGCAAACTCCAGGAGAAGGTGAGGAAAGGGAAGCCTGGTATGCTGTAGTCCATGGGATTGCAAAGAGTCTGACATGACTAGGCAACTGAACAACAACAACAATAAAAGCAAAGGAAACAAAGTAAAAAGACAACCTACAGACTGGGAGAAAAACATCTGCAAATAATGCAACTGACAAAGGATTAATATTTAAAGTATACAAACAGCTCATACAACTCAGTATCAGGGGGGAAGAAAAACACACAATCCAATCAAAAAAATGGGTAGAAGACCTACAGAAACGTTTCTCTAAAAAAAACACACAAATAGCCAAAAGGCACATGAAAAGATGCTCTGGTTATTTTACATCAATTATATCACAATAAAGCTATGTTGTTGTTTTTTAATGAAGAAAAACTGCAACAGAAATACATCAAACAGAACTAAAGGGCTTATTCAACAGCCAAAAAAATCATTTCCTATCTTCATCTTACTTATGAAAGACATCAAGAATTATCTATACGACTTTGATTTTTTTTTTTCTTCTCAAACTGCCATCTAAATGATTCCTATGTGGTAAGTTTTGCATATACACATAGAAAACAGACACTAATCCTACCTTCAAAACATTTATATTATAGCTTTGCTGACAAACTCCAAAACAGAACTACAATCCAGGCAGTTCATTAACCAAAAAGTTTAACAATAAACTTACACGTTAAAAGGATTTTTCCCCAGAGAGCTAAAAATAATTACATAATTCCTAATTATGGATATAAGAGGTACTACTTCTCTAGGGCCCTGGCACTCCAAAAGATCAAATGTTTGGTGTACAGTGACTTCACTATATTAGTAGATGTTATGATACATTTAGAAAATACTGAGTTAAAAGCAAAATAAAGCTGGCTTCTTCACTACACTGTTCCTTGTAACTATTCATATGTACTAAGTCATCTGAAAGAGGCATATACAATAATATATAATATTCCCCAATCTATTTGTTTCTCATCCCCCGCCCCCCCCAAATTACATAAGATCTAGTAGGACTAGCACTCACAGAACACACTTAAGAAAATACAGTAACTTGACCATAGTGGTTTGGGTACAATACTAAAGAAACAAAATCCATCTAAATCCACTGATAGAACTTTTTCATTTACCCTTTAAAAATCTCAGTAAAGGACCTTATTTACACTGTATAAAGCACAAAGAAGCAATAATATAAATAAGGAAGATACATAACCATGTATTCTATTCTTGTATGACTACAGTATCCATTAAATACTCTAGTAGAGGAGAGGCATATAACATTCTTCCCTCAAAGTCCTAGTAAGAAATGATGAAGGAAAAGATCAGGGTGATGCTTCCACAAGCCAAAGAACACTAAAGATTGCCATAAACCACCATAAGTAGGGGAGAGGCACATAACATTCTTCCTTCAAAGTCCTAGTAAGAAATGAACCCTACCAACATTCTGATCTTGGACTCTCAGAGGGACCAGAACACGTGATCCCAAAACCAGGCATGTGGATCATTTTGAGCTGAAGATGAACAAGACCTAACAGACTAGGGAAGAGTTTGTTTTACCCTTAACTTAACCACCTCAAAGAATTTAGGCAGAGAGTCTTTACCCAGAAGAGAGTTAAAACCAGACATAACATTTTACATCAGAAAGGCTTACCTGCATGGCATGGGAAACATTTATTTGGCAAACATTTGCTCTTCCCATCCTCCTGTTAACTGCCTTCCTCCTGTGAAGTCTCAGACCTCTACTCTCTCTCCTCCTTAGCTAACAATGGCATATAAGCCTCAACTGCCTGATTTAGAGCCTCATACCTTTGGGGGTCTCTTACATATGAAATTAAATCTTTCTCCTATAAATCCCCTGTTCTATGCTAATTTAATTGTTAGACCAGCCAAAGAACCCAAAATGAGAAGGGAAAAATTTCTCTCTCCTACAACTTCTAGCCTCCAGATCTGCGAGACAATAAATTTCTGTTGTGTAAGCCACCCAGTCTGCAATACTGCTAAGGCAGCTCTAGCACAGCAACACACGATACCAGGTGTCCAGACACTGTTACAGGAACTTGTATATTGCTCATTTAATGCAACAGTCCTCCAGTTAGGTATCTTCATCTATCTCACTTTATAGACATCAAAACTGAGGTGCAGAGCAGTTAACTATCTTGCCCAAGTTCACATTTATTAGGTTTCAAACGCAGGATTAGGGAAGTAACACAAATGGTGGTGTCCTGTAGCATAACAGAATATTTCAACTCTCTGGCTAACAACATCAAAGTTCGAATCTCTAGCCCTCTAAAGCTTTATTCTCACAATATACTCTCTAAAATCTTCTAATTATTACTTTCTACTTAAAAGAGTAGGAGCAGATTCAGTTGGCTTCAAAAGGAACCCTAACTGATAGATAAGGAGACTTCCATTAGGAACTGGAGTGACAGTGAAAGCTGAATTACTTAGAAAATCTGGCAGTGCTCACAGACTCAAAAATTATCCAAGTGATTTCTAACTACAACTTGTCATATAGATTTTGAGTTTTGCAATGAGGTAGCAAAGGGCCTATGTGACAAACCTGGCCACAAAAATTAGTTCCTCAAACAAGATCTTAACAACCCAGATAATCATGATAGAGTGATCACTCACCTAGAGCCAGACATCCTGAAGAGCGAGGTCAAGTGGGCCTTAGGAAGCATCACTATGAACAAAGCTAGAGGAGGTGATGCAATTTCAGTTGACTATTTCAGATCCTAAAAGATGATGCTGTGAAAGTGCTGCACTCAATATGCCAGCAAATTTGGAAAACTCAGCAGTGGCCACAGGACTAGAAAAGGTCAGTTTTCATTCCAATGCCAAAGAAAGTCAATGCCAAAGAATGCTCAAACTATCGCACAATTGCACTCATCTCACACGCTAGTAAAGTAATGCTTAAAATTCTCCAAGCCAGGCTTTAGCAATACATGAACCGTGAACTTCCAGATGTTCAAGCTGGTTTTAGAAAAGGCAGAGGAACCAGAGATCAAATTGCCAACATCTGCTGGATCATCAAAAAAGCAAGAGAGTTCCAAAAAAACATCTATTTCTGCTTTATTGACTATGCCAAAGCCTTTGACTGTGTGGATCACAATAAACTGTGGAAAACTCTTAAAGAGATGGGAACACCAGACCATCTGAACTGTCTCTTGAGAAACCTGTATGCAGGTCAGGAAGGAGCAGTTAGAACCGGACATGGAACAACAGACTGGTTCCAAATAGGAAAAGGAGTACATCAAGGCTGTATATTGTCACCCTGCTTATTTAACTTATACGCAGAGTACATCGTGAGGAACACTGGGCTGGATGATGCACAAGCTGGAATCAAGACTGCCAGGAGAAATATCAATAACCTTAGCTATGCAGATGACACCACCCTTATGACAGAAAGCAAAGAGAAACTAAAGAGCCTCTTGATGAAGGTAAAAGAGGAGAGTGAAAAGGCTGGCTTAAAACTCAACATTCTAAAAACTAAGATCATGGCATCTGGTCCCATCACTTCATGGCACAGAGATGGGGAAACAATGGAAACAGTGACAGACTTTAATTTCTTGGGCTCCAAAATCACTGCAGATGGTGACTGCAGTCATGAAATTAAAAGACGTTTACTCCTTGGAAGAAAAGCTATGACCAACCAAGACAGCATATTAAAAAGCAGAGACATTACTTTGCCAACAAAGGTCCATCTAGTCAAAGCTATGGTTTTTCCAGTACTCATGTATGGATGTGAGAGTTGAACCATAAAGAAAGCTGAGCACCAAAGAATTGATGGTTTTGAACTGTGGTGTTGGAGAAGACTCTTGAGAGTCCCTTGGACTGAAAGGAGATTAAACCATCCTAAAGGAAACCAGTCTTGAATATTCATTGGAAGGACTGATGCTGAAGCTGAAGCTCTAATACTTTGGCCACCTGAAGTGAAGAACTGACTGACTGGAAAAGACCCTGATGCTGGGAAAGATTGAAGGCAGGAGGAGAAGGGGACGACAAAGGATGAGATGGTTGTATGGCATCACCAACTTGATGGACATGAGTTTGAGCAAGCTCTGGGAGCTGGTGATGGACAGGGAAGCCTGGTGTGCTGCAGTCCATGTGGTCACAAACAGTTGGACACGACTGAGCAACTGAACTGAACTGACTGACTGACTGACTGACTGATCTTAAAGCACTTCATCTATTATGACCATAATAGATGGTCATAGACTTACTAGATCTCTCTCTAAAAGCAAGACTATATACACATAGACCAATTGAGAGGAGGAGGGTAGGGAGCAATAGAGAATAATGGAGAGTTTCACACTACCAGGGGAGACTAGAGATCAGTGTTACAGCTTGGCTTTTCCTATACAACAAAGTTGACAATGGCCCAAAGTTGATCATTTCTTCTCTTTTTTGTCTTTCATGCTCTTAATCTAATTCACTTCATGTTAACTCCCTGTGAAAACACTGTGCCCACAAATTAGCTCACAACTTGACAGTTAAATATATTTTAAAACAAAACACATTATTCTATTATAGTTTGAATTATGTCCCACAAAAAGACATGTTAAAATCTTAGCCCACAGTACCTATAAATGTGACCTTATTCAGAAACAGGTTCTCTGCAGATGTAATCAAGACAAGGTCACAATGGATTAGGATACGCTCCACTCCAATGACCAGAATCCTTCTAAAATAAGGGGAATTTAGACACAGACACACAGAAAGGAAAATGCCACATTAATACAAAGACCCACAGGGAAGAGGTCATGTGAAGACAGAGGCAGTGAAGAGAATGACACATTTATAAACCAGGTAAAACCAAGGGTTTCCAGCACCAACCAAAAACTAGAAAAGGTAAGGAAGAATCTTCAGAGACAGCGTAACCATGTAAATAGCCTTGATTTCAGACTTTTAGCTTCCAGAACTCTGAGAGAATAATTTTCTCTTGTTTTAAGTCACTTGGTTTGTGGTAATTTGTTAGAGTAGCCCTAGGCATCTAATACATCTTCTCTCCAATATATTCACTTTTTCTCATCTTTAATCAAGCCTTAATTTAGGCCTGAAGCTATAGACCTAACAAGTTAAGAACTGAAGTCAACGAAGGTTTCCCAAGCAAAGCAGCTGCAGGATGAGCCATTTAATCTTCTACACGACGTTCACTGGCCCATTACCAGCAAGTTCCCGTATTCTTAGTTTAGAGCTCTTGAGCTACTGAACACAATTTTCACAATGAATGAATTATGTTTGTAAAAAGGAGTTAGGAAAATGGAACAGAAAACTGTTTAGGCTTAAAACACAAATATCAGACACTTTGCTACATAAAATGGAGATCATGATCTCAATTCCACTACTAGTGTTTCTTGTCCATCTGCTTCATACTGCAAGAAAATATTCAACAATTACGCATAAAAAACCAACTGGAACAATGACAGATACTAAGTACTAGAATATATTACTAAATGCATACCATGCGTGTTAAGTCACTTTAGCTGCAGAATGTTTCTAATTACAAAAGTCCTGAATTAGTCCTACAATAGTCCCAGGAAATAGATGATACATTAAACTATGATCATATCAAGTAAACTATGTATACAAGTTGTTATCCATTATAAGAGATAAAGAAAATTCAAAAACAAAAATATTCTAATGATTCCTCCACTTTAAGAATGAGCATAGTAAGATTTAAAATGGATAACCAATAAGGATCTACTGTATAGCACATGGAATTCTGCTCAGTGTTATATAGCAGCCTGGATGGGAGGGGAATTTCAGGGTGAGTGGGTATATATATACACATACGTATGGCTGAGTTCCTTCACTGTTCACCTGAAACTATTATTAACAACATTACTAACTGGCTATACCCAGTACAAAATGAAAAGTTTGAAATAAAAAACAAAAAAATGAGTATAGTAATGGTACAGTTTCCAGATGATTTTATAAAATAATCTCTCAGGTATCTTTGGTTTTGTTTTTCCTATTTATTGAGATTTATGTCACATACCATCAAATTCACCCATGTAAATGATATGTGTGTATATATAACACAGAGACTATATATCCAATATTTACATATTCAGAGTTGTATAACCATCACCACAATCTAATTTTAGAACATTGCTATCACCTCCAAAAACAAACTCCATGTCGATTATCAGTCACTTCCTATTTCTGCTTTCCCTCCAACCCACTCTGCCCCAACCTGAAACAATCTACTTTCTGTTCTTATGGATTTTCCTATTCTGGATATTTCATATAAATAGAATGATATAATTTGGTCTTTTATGATTGGCTTCTTTTACTAAGCATAATGTTTTCAAGGTTTATCCACAAGGCAGCATATATCAGTACTTCATTTCTTTTTACTGCCAAATAATATTCCACATATGAATGTAACATGTTTCTTTATTTACCATTTGATGGCCATTTAGACTGTTTCTAATTTGGGACCATTATGAATAAAGCTGCTATGAATATTCATGTATAAGTTTTTGTGCAGACTTACGCTTTCATTTCTCTTAGGTACTATGAATGGAACTGACAAGGTGTATGGTTACTTACATTTAGCATCTTGAGAAACAAGCAAACTCTTCTCCAAGTGGGTGTACCATTTAACACTCCCATCAGCAGGATACGAGAGTGCCAATTTCTTCACATTCTCACCAACACTTACTAGAGTATGTCTTTTTAATTTTGGCCATTCCAGGGAGTATGAAATGGTATTCTATATGGCATTGATTTGCATTTCCCTAATGACTAATATTGGCTAATGTCAGCTAATTGGTTAATATTGGCTAGTGACTAATATTGGCTAATTCCCTAATGACTAATAATGGCTGGATGGCATCATCGACTCGATGGGCATGAGTCTGAGTAAACTCCAGGAGTTGGTGACGGACAGGGAGGCCTGGCGTGCTGCGATTCATGGGGTTGCAAAGAGTCGGACACGACTGATCGACTGAACTGAACTGAACTGAACTGAATGACTAATCACGTTGAGCATTTTTTCATGTGCTTATTGGCCATTTGTGTATCTTCTTTCAAGAAACATCAAGTCCTTTGTCCGTTTTTTAGTTAGGTTCTCCTTTTTAACTTTTGAGTTGAAAGGCTCTTTATATTTTCTGCATACAAGTTCCTTGTCAGACATATGATTTATAAATATTATATCACATTCTATGTGCTGTTCACACTTTCTTTTTTTAATTAATTAATTTATTTTAATTGGAGGCTAATTACAATATTGTAGTGGTTTCTGCTATACATTGACATGAATCAGCCATGGGTATACATGTGTCCCCCATCCTGAACCCCCTTCCCACCTTCCTCCCCATCCCATCCCTCAGGGTCATCCCAGTGCACCAGCCCTGAGCGCCCTGTCTCATGCATCAAACCTGGACTGGCGATATGTTTCACATACGGTAATATACATGTTTCAATGCTATTCTCTCAAGTCATCCCACCCTCACCTTCTCCCACAGAGTCCAAAGGTCAGTTCTTTATCCCTGTGTCTCTTTTGCTCACATATAGGGTCATCATTACCATCTTTCTAAATTCCATATATATGCATTAATATACTGTATTGGTGTTTTTCTTTCTGACTTACTTCTCTCTGTATTATAGGCTCCAGTTTCATCCACCTCATTAGAACTGATTCAAATGCATTCTTTTTAATAGCTCAGTAATATTCCATTGTGTGTACGTACCACAGCCTTCTTATCCATTCATCTGCTGATGGGCATCTAGGTTGCTTCCATGTCCTGGCTATTGTAAACAGTGCTGCGATGAACACTGGGGTACACGTGTCTCTTTCAATTCTGGTTTCCTCGGTGTGTATGCCCAGGAGTGGGATTGGTGGGTCATATGGAAGTTCTATTTCCAGGTTTCTAAGGAATCTCCACACTCTTCTCCACAGTGGCTGTACTAGTTTGCATTCCTACCAACAGCGTAAGAGGGTTCCTTTTTCTCCGCACCCTCTCCAGCATGTATTGTTTGTAGACTTTTTGATAGCAGCCATTCTGACCAGCGTGAGATGGTACCTCATTGTGGTTCTGATTTGCATTTCTCTGATAATGAGTGATGTAGAGCATCTTTTCATGTGTTTGTTAGCCATCTGTATGTCTTCTTTGGAGAAATGTCTGTTTAGTTCTTTGGCCCATTTTTTGATTGGGTTGTTTATTTTTCTGGAATTGAGCTGCAGGAGCTACTTGTATATTTTGGAGATTAATTCTTTGTCAGTTGCTTCGTTTGCTATTATTTTCTCCATATTCTGAAGGCTGTCTTTTCACCTTGCTTATAGTTTCCTTCTTTGTGCTTTTAAGTTTAACTAGGTCCCATTTGTTTATTTTTGCTTTTATTTCCATTACTCTGGGAGGTGGGTCATAGAGGATCCTGCTGTAATTTATGTCAGAGAGTGTTTTGCCTATGTTTTCCTCTAGGAGTTTCATAGTTTCTGGTTTTACATTTAGCTCTTTAATCCATTTTGAGTTTATTTTTGTGAATAGTGTTAAAAGGTGTTCTAGTTTCATTCCTTCACAAGTGGTTGACCAGTTTTCCCAGCACCACTTGTTACGTTTATCCTTTCTTAATGGTGTCTCATGTTTTCTGTTCCTTGATGCTATCCTTTGATGGACAGAGGTTTTTAATTTTAATGAAGCATAATTTCTCTATTTTTTATTTTTTCATTAACCTCTTGGTATCTCATCTAAGAAACTAAGGTCATGACAATTTACTTCTGTTTTCTTCTAGAAGTTTTTGGCTTTAACTCTTAAATTTAGGTATATGATATATTTTGAGTTCCTTTTTTGCATGGTATAGGAAAGAAGTACATATTTGCTTGTTTGCATAGAGATATCCATTTATCCTTGGTGGCAAATGGTGACTATCCAACAGTCCTTGGTAAAGAGACTATTCATTACCCATCGAATTGTCTTTACAGCTTTGTAAGAAATCTGTAAATGTACGAGTTTGCTTCTGGACTTTAAATTCTACTTTATTGATCTGGAGTTCTACCCTTATGTGCCAAACTATCTTAATTACCGTAACTCTGAAGTAGGTTTTTAAGTCAGAAAGCTCAGGTTCCCCAACATTGTTCTTTTTCAAGTTTATTTTGACTATTCTTTTTCAAACTTGTTTTACCTATTCTGGGTTGCTTGCATTTCAATATGAATTTCAGGATTATTCTGTCATTTTCTGCAAAAACATCAGTTGGGATTTTGATACAGATTGCATTTAATCTGTCAACTAATTTGGAGAGTTTGACCATCAGTGGTGTCTTAAAGATATCCATATCCTAATCCTCACAGTTTGTAAATATGCCACTTTCCACAATAAAAGGGACTGTGCAGGTAACTGTGATAAATTAAGAACCTTGAGATGGGGAGATTATCTTGATTATCTGGGTGACCCCATGGTAAACACAAGTGTCCTTATGAGAGGGAGGCAAAGGGAGATTTGACTATAGAAGGTAATGTGAGAATGGAAGCAAGGGGAAGCAAAGGTGATGGGAAGCACTTTGATGAGCTAAGGAATGAAGAGAGCCTCCAGAAACTTGAAAACACAAGAAAATGGAGTGTCTCCTTTAGCATGTAGAAAGAACTAGCAGCTAAAACTTTTAGTCTCATAACACTCATTTTCAGCTTCTTCAGAACTGTAATAAATTGGTGTTGCTTTAACCCACAAAATTTGTGATAATTCGTTACAGCAGCCCTAAAAAACTAATACACCTAACATACTCCAAATGTTTTTGCACATAAGAGTTCAATATACATGTAACCAAAACTAATAAAAAAAAACTACAGCTATACTTAGATGTTCCTATATCCTTTTCTCAGTAAGTGATTGACCAGGCAAATGGAAAATCAGTAAGGATATCTATAGAGAGAGAGACAATACAAACATTGCCAATTTTTTATAATTGGTAAATCCAGGTTATTAATAATAAAGGCAAAAATATAAACCAAATATTAACTATACAGGGGACAAACCTGACATATATCATCTTAATCTCATGATCAAGGTTAACGTTACCAGTAATTAGATGGCAAATAGCTGGGGAAACAATGGAAACAGTGACAGACTTTAATTTCTTGGGCTCCAAAATCATTGTGGACGGTGACTGCAGCCAAGAAACTAAAAGACGCTTGCTCCTTGGAAGAAAACCTTTGATCAACCCAGACAGCATATTAAAATGCAGAGATGTTATTTTGCTGAAAAAGGTCTGTACAGTCAAAGCTATGGTTTTCCCAGTACTCATGTATGGATGTGAGAGTTGGACTATAAAGAAAGCTGAGCACCAAGAATTGATGCTTTTGAACTATGGTGTTGCAGAAGACTCTTGAGAGTCCCTTGGACTAAAAGGAAGATCAAACCAGTCAATCCTAAAGGAAATCAGTCCTGAATATTCATTGGAAGGACTGATGCTGAGGCTGAAGCTCCAATATTCTGGCCACCTGATGTGAAGAACTGACTCACTGGAAAAGACCCTGTTGCTGGGAAAGATTGAAGGCAGGAGAAAGGGACGAGAGAGGATGAGATGGTTGGATGGCATCACCGACTCAACGGATATGAGTTTGAGCAAACTCCAGGAGTTGGCGATGGACAGGGAAGCCTGGCATGCTGCAGTCCATGTGGTCACAAACAGTTGGATACAACTGAGCAACTGAACTGAACTCAACTGAAATCCAGGTTATAAAATAAGGGGACTCATTTTATCATTTCCTCAATTTTGCTCTAGTTTGAAAACTTCCAAAATAGTACAATGAAAAACGTTCACTGAATTAAAGAGAATATAATATATAAAAGACAGCCTACTTTCATTTTGAGCAACATCAAACTCAATTATCTTACCACTGAGGTATTGTTATTTACTATAAAAGTCCTACTATTTGCTATACTAATTTTTAAACAAGGTTCAGCTTCCAAACAAAATCTAAAGAAGTGTTATTTTGGACAGCAATTCGGTGGATTTTAACACTTTATCATGAAAATTCTTAAAAAGAAGAGAAAATGGTATAACAAGCCCCCTGTTTCAGCAACTCTCATTATCTAACCAATTTTATTTTGTCCATATCTCCGCTCCATTATTTGCTTTGCTGAAGCATTTTAAGCAAATCTAAGAAAGCAAGTTATTTCCCCCATATATACTTCAGCATAAGCATTAAATATTAAGTACAAAAAGAATTATCAAGAAGAATATGTCAAGTGAAAAGCCCAAAGTATGCTATAAAACTAGTTGTTTTTTAGTCAAAGAAAATTGAAAAGTTAAGCACAAGGAGAGCAGGCAAAAAACACTGCTAGAAGAAAATAAAATTTAAGCTGATAAAATACACCATGCCAGGAAACATTATGTCAGTTCAAAACTGACATATCACACACACACGTGCACATATGGAGTAAACAAGATGGAACCATCAAATGCACTAGGGGTATAATCTTAGAATACTAAAATAATATAACTGGAAGATAGCCCAGAAGGCAAATACTATAAACACATACTAAAATGCAAGAATTTCAGTGTACGTATCTCAAGTTAATCAAGAATTACTCTCAAAAAAGATATACAGGCTCCTCTGTCCATGGGATTTCTTCTTTGTCCATGGCAAGAACACTGGAATGGGTTGTCATTTCCTTCTCCCGGGGGATCTTCCCGATCCAGGGACTGAACCAGTGACTCCTGCATTGCAAGTGGATTCTTTACCATCTGAGCCACCAGGGAAGCCCAGGGAAAGAACAGTCTTCACAGTAAATCAAACTGGGAACACTGGACATTCACATGAATGATGAAGCCAGGCCCTGATCTCACATGATACACAAAAATTATCTCCAAATGGATTAAAAACCTAAAGGTATGAGCTAAAACTATAAAAACTATGAAGTTTCATGACACTGGATTTGACAATGATTTCTAAGATATGGCGCCAAAAACACAGGCAAGTAAGAATAAAATTGGACTACATCAAAAATAAAAATTTCTATGCATTAAAGGACACAATGAACTAAGTGTAAAGGCAACCTACAGAATGGGAGAAAATATTTGTAAATCATGTATCTGATAAGGAATTATTATTTTAAATTGGTAAAGAACTCCTACAACTGAACAACAGTAACCAAAAGATACTCAATTTTAAAAAGGACAAAGGACTTAAGTAGACACCTCTCCAAAGATGATATATAAATGGCCAACAAGCATATATAAGGATGTTCAACATTATTAATCATTAGATGACTATAAATCAAAACTACAATGAGATATCACCTTATATTCATTACAATGGTCACTATCAAAAAACAGAAAATAAGTGTTGGCAAGTATGTGAAGAAATTGGAAACCTTGTGCACCATTACTGGGAATGTAAAATGGGCTGCCGCAATGGAAAATGGTATGGAAGAGCCAAAGAAAAATTAAAAATAGAATTACCATATGATCCAGTAATCTAATTTCTGGAAATATATCCAAAAAATTGAAAACAAAATCTAGAAAACATATTTGCAAACTCATATTCACTACAGCCTTATTCACAATAACCAAGAGGTAGAAGCAATTCAAGTATTCACTGATGGATGAATGGATAAAGGAAATGTGGTATATACATAGACTAAAATATAAAACAGACTTTAAAAAAAAATGAAGGAATTCCTGTCGCATGCTACAACATGGATATAGTTTGAACATTAAGACACAAAAAGACAAAAGCTGTATGATTCCACTTACAGTTAAAAATCATAGAAACAGAAATAAGAATGGTGGTTGTCAGGAGTTGGTAGGCTGAAATAAGTTGTTTAATGGGTATAGAATTTTATTTTGCACAACACTGAGAACACAATTAACACTACTAAACTATAAACTTTAAAATGATGATGATGGTAAATTTTGTGTTACCTATTTATGACAACTTTGAAAGAAAAAAAAAAAACAGAAAATAACAATTGTTGGAGAGGATATGGAAAAACTGCAACTCTTCTACATTGCTGGTGGGAATACAAACTGGGGAAGCCTCTGTGGAAGATAGCACAGCAGTTTCTCATAAGACTAAACATAAAATTACCATATAATTGACCAACTATAGTATAAACCCAGAAGATTCTAAAGCAGAAACCTGAACAAGTATTTGTATACTTATGTTCACAGCAGCATTATTTACAATATTTAAATAGTGAAGCGACCCAAATGTTCAAAGAGATAAAGGAATAAAGAAAATGTGGTATGTGCATAAATATTATTCAGCCTTAAAAAGGAAGGGTGAGATGTATGGAGAGAGTAACATGGAAACTTACATTACCACATGTAAAACAGACAGTCAAGGGGAATTTGTTATATAACTCAGGGAACTCAAACAGGGGCTCTGTAATAACCTAGAGGGGTGAGATGGGGAGGGGGGTGGGAGGGACGTTCAAGAGGGAGGGGACAAATGTATACCTATGGCTAATTCATGTTGATGTTTGGGAGAAACCAACAAAATTCTGTAAATCAATTATGTTTCAATTAAAAAATAAATCAATGTTTAAAAAATTTTTAAAAAGGAAATTCTTACCCACACCCAATGTGAATGAACAGAATTGAATATGTCTTTCCTTTCGCTGGATAGCCACTGTGTAAAAACTGCACCTCCAGATCTCACTGTTGAGATGGAAGCTATAAGATTTTAACATGATTTTATATGTATGTTTTCTTTCTTTATCATGTCTTAAATATTATATATTAGATTAAAAGCTTCATTTTAACATGTATCCTAAAATGCTTTGCTTAAAATAATAACAGAATCAGATATTCCTCATGGAAATGACAATTCCTATTTTACCATAACAGTAGTATACTAAGTATTGATTTCTGTTAACTGCAGTCACTGCAGGTTGCCAAAGCAATATCTACTTTTCCTTTCTTCATTACTAACAGAACTTCAGTTTTGTTCAGGGCAGTGAGTTACCCAATCTGTTAAAGATTTCTGGGCAAGTTTTACTTCCTCAGATAGACTATATACCTTTTCCTTTGTAAACTTCTTTTTTCCTGCCTGGAACAAAGATGTGATATTTGGAACTGCAGTAATCTTACTGAGGGCTTAAGGATAAAAATAAGAATGGTGGAATAGAAAAGCAGAAGAAACTTGGTTCCTTGACATTATCCACAGTTGCTTTATACCACTTTTGAACTACATGAAAATGATGCACCTGTTACTTTTAAGCCATGGTATGTATGGCTAATGTTCAAAATCCTTCAAGATAGGCTTCAACAGTATGTGAACTGAGAACTTCCAGATGTACAAGCTGGCTTTAGAAAAGGCAGAGGAACAGGAGATCAAATTGCCAACATCCACAGAATCATCAAAAAAGCAAGGAATTCCAGAAAACATCTACTTCTGTTTCATTGACTACACTAAAGCCTTTGACTGTGTGGATCACAACAAACTGTGGAAAATCTTAGAGAGATGGGCATACCAGACCATCTTACCTGCCTCCTAAGAAACCTGTATGCAGGTCAAGAAGCAACAGTTAGAACCTTACATGGAACAATGGACTGGTTCCAAATTGGGAAAGGAGTATGTCAAGGCTGTATATTGTCACCCTGCTTATTTAACTTATATGCAGAGTACATCATGCAAAATGCCAGGCTGGATGAAGCATAAGTTGTAATCAAGATCGCCAGGAGAAATATCAATAACCTCAGATATGCAGATGATACCACCCAAACGGCAGAAAGCAAAGAGGAATTAGTCTCTTGATGAAAGTGAAAGAGGAGAGTGAAAGGCTGGCTAAAAACTCAACATTCAAAAAACTAAGATCATGGCATCCAGTCCCATCACTTCATGGCAAATAGATGCGGCAACAATGGAAACAGTGACAAACTTTATTTTCTTAGGCTCCAAAATCACTGCAGACAGTAGCTGCAGTCATGAAATTAAAAGATGCTTGCTCCTTGGAAGAAAAGGACTATGACAAAACTAGACAGCATATTAAAAAAAGCAGAGACATTACTTTGCTGACAAAGTTCCATCTAGTGCAAGCTATGGTTTTTCCAATACTCATGTATGGATATGAGAGTCGGACCAGAAAGAAAGCTGAGCGCTAAAGAAACATGCTTTTGAACTCTAGTGTTGGAGAAGACTCTTGAGAGTCCCTTGGACTGCAAGGAGATCAAAGCAGTAAATCCTAAAGGAAATCAGTCTTGAACATTCATTGAAAGGACTGATGCTGAAAGTGAAGTTCTACTACTACCTGATGCAAAGAGCCAACTCATTGGAAAAGACTGATGATGGGAAAGATTAAAGACAGGAGGAGAAGGGGACAACAGAGGACAAGATGGCTGAATGGCATCACTGACTCAGTGGATATGAGTTTGAGCAAACTCCGGGAGTTGGTGATGGACAGGGCAGGGTGGCGTGCTGCAGTCCATGGGGTTGCAAAGAGTCAGACTTGACTGAGCAACTGAACAACAACGTCAAGGTGTATTTTATCCAGAGCTAAACAAAGTGTTGATACATGGTACTGACAAATGAGTAATTACAAACTATGACTTAAGTACTTGAAAATATAGACAGTCACAAACTGTATGAAGAAAATAAATTTATACCTTATTATTCCAACTGAAACTTAGCTCTCCTCCCATTGTTTTACAGATATTCATCATAGATTAAGGACGCCCCATACTATTTCTTGTTACCATAACTTTTTATTTTAAGAAGATGTTAATATATTGAATAGTTTTTCTCCATCTATATAATGTTTTATTTTGTCATTTTAATTGTTAGATGTAATGAACTGATTATTCCAATACTGAATTAAATTCACAGTCCTCAAACTCAACTTTCCTGTGATGATGCTATGTCCTTTTTAAACACTGCTAGATGCCCCACTATTCCCCTCTCACTCCCAAAGCCACAGTTTCCAAGATTTCTAACCCAAGGAGAGAGTTTTCAGGGCTATCAAGTATCCATAAGGCATCCAATACAGGTAGAATGTTTTATTCCTTTCCTTTATCCACAAGGTTTCCAGAAAGTAGAGGCTTACAGTATTGAGGCCAGAGAAAATGTCATTCTAAACTCAAGGCATTAATTAAATCACAATGGGTTTCCCAAGTGGCTCAGGGTTAAAGAATCTGCCTGCCAATGCAGAAGAGCAGAGACATGGGTTCAATTCCTGGGTCAGAAAGATTCCTTGGAGAAGGACATGTCAATCCGCTCCAGTATTCTTGCCTGGAAAATTTTCATGGACAGAGAAGCCTGGAAGGCTACAGTCCATGGGGTGTGAAGAGTCAGACACAGCTGAGCACACACACGGTGGTAACAGGTTGGAGATTATGAGGCATGGGATCCTGCATGGGAGAGTAGTCAGAATGGGTTGTACTTTACCAGAATCTAAAAAACTGAGCAAAAGAGGAAGTGTGCCAAAATGATTTCAAAATGAGATAGGCTGGAAACGAGGAGGAGAGGGGAAGGGGAGGAGGAAGAAGAGCAGAAAGAGGAGGGTGATGGGCAGCAAAGGAGCAGCAGTCCTAGTTTGGCCAAGTGAGCTGCAAAGGGGAGAGACCACGGACGCGGGGACCAGAAAAGAGGCCTAAGCTCTTGCTGGGGAAGAGCTCAGCTTCCAGGATCATTACCATCCACACACCACTGACCCTAAATTTATATTCTCAGCCCAAAGCTCCCCACTGAATTCCCTTACTGAATCATCTCCTCTTGGGTAGCTAAAAGGTATTCCAAATTTAATTACATCTAAGATGAACTGTCATTTCCCCATACATCTGCTCCTCCCTCAGTATTCCCCATATCAGTAAAAAGCACCATACTGTATTATTTACTTATCAAACTGCCCCATATATCATGCCTGTAATCCCCTTGAGAGCAGAAATGTGGCTGTGATATTCCTAGTTATGTTAGTCGCTCAACCAAGTCCAACTCTTTGCAAGCCCAAGGACTATAGCCTTTCAGGCTCCTATGTCTATGGAATTCTCCAGACAAGAATACTGGAGTGGGTAGCCATTCCCTTCTCCAGGGGATCTTCCTGCCCCAGGGATCAAACCTGGGTCTCCTGCATTGCAGGCGAATTCTTTACTGTCTGAGCCACCAGAGTATTCCCAGAGGTTAGGACTGTATCTAAGAGGAGAACTTTGATAAATACTTGTTTAAATGAATTACCAGATTAATTCTGGTAAGTATTAATTCTAAACTCTTCCACAGAAATCAGTAAGGGAATTAAAACTTCTAACAGCTACAAGATAAGACTAGTTTCAGTTCTTCCTTCTGGTAAAAGAAGCAAAGAAGAATGTGTATGCATATGCTCAGTATGAAGCAGAGAGGAAAACAAGGTAGAAAAGTATGAAGAAAATAGAAGTTTCCTTTATTATGCACGCGTGTGCACACACACACACAAACCCCATCTCTTTCCCACACATCTCTCTCAGACATACACACTTATAAAGTGACTGAAATATATTTGTGGCCATTATCATGATGTATGAGCCCAGAACTGCTTTAACAAGATTATAGTCTGACAACACACAATTAGAGAGGAGACTTACCATGCAAACACTTTATTCAAAGCAGATTCTGGTAAGAAGAAAACCCAGGGCTAAAACCAAGAGGGCTTCGCCATTAAGGAAGAGAAACGATTTATCCCACAGGGAACTGAAGGGTGCCAGATGCTACTTCATTTTCTTTTATCTTCCCTAGATTTAGAGCCACCATCCTATTTTGCATCCCGGGTAGCTCAGCTGGTAAAGAATCTGCCTGCAGTGCAGGAGAGCTGGATTCAATCCCTGGGTTGGGAAGATCCCCTGGGGGAGGGCATGGCAACCCGTTACAGTATTCTTGCCTGGAGAATCCCCATGGACAAAGGTACCTGGCAGGCTACAGACCATAAGGTCACAAAGAGTTGTACACGATTGAGCGACTAAGCATACAACATATCTATTTTGCAGTTTTTCCATATCTGTCCTGATAACTTTCAAATAACCATACGAATGGATCTTAGGGAATGTTTAGTTTTGCTAATGAAAGGGAATATTACTAGTCAATGCACCTATTTTCCAACACCAAACTGCTTTTCTCTAAGTTCTAAGTGGTGACTTATAAAAAATTCAACATAGCCCCTTCTTTCTAGTCCCACCATCCCTCACTCCATCCTCAAGAGCTAGGTCATGTCTAATCCTGAGTCTTGCAGATTTCTGTGGGCTGACAAGCTTCTTCCTGGCTTCATCCTTTGCAGGTATTTACATTTCCATTTTATACTCTCTAATCACCCCTCAGCTATCTGATTTTCATATTTCAAAATTCTTTAATTTCTCTCTATGGTATCACTTTTTGCATGCCTTGTCCTTGTAAGCTTATTTCTTTTTAGTCCTTTATTGACATTTTAATGAATTTTAAGGAGGAGGCAGAAATAAAGGTGCACATTCAATCCACTATCTTTAACCAGTAATCTAGAGCTTACATTTTGTTCAAACTAGAATACTAAACACTCTAACCCTAAATGCTTGCATCTTTCCAATTCCCAAAATCCTGATAAAATCCTATCTTTGGTGTTAACTACACACATCTTTTCTACTCTCCTAAACTGTAAATAATTTATCTTCTGAATTTTCACAGCATATTACTTGTATTTCTTCTGGCATTTACTTAAAACCATATGTGCTAAATTTTAATGACTAATGCTGAAAAATCTCCCCCACTGCCCAAAGTTATTCACTCACTAAAACATTTTAAATTCCATCAGTCAGAAATTTACTTAGCAAAATAAGTGAACTTCTAAAAATTCAAAACACTCCTCAAAATGATATCTACCATTATATTAATTTAATAAGACTCTTTCCCTCTACATCAAACTATGACCCATGATCTGAGCAAATGTGTTATCCGACATGTAAAGAAAAGAAATTTTGCACAATTTCAAGGACTAAGTCTCTGAAAAAGGAAGAAGCAGGACATGGATAATTTAGAATCTCTACTGACTCCAGATGGGACAGGTTCTTCACTTTTAAGGGTTCATGTATTAAAATGAGTCTGTCCAGATAATACAGGATAATCTTTCCATCTCAAGGTCGATAATCTTATTCATATTTGCAAAGTCTCTTTTACTAGGTAATGTAATATATTCACAGGTTTTGTGAAATATAACATGAACATCTTTCAGGGGCCATTATTCTGCCTACCACATCCCCAGAAACAGAGTGATTTGATAAATGTTGATGGTTTTAAACTTTTAGCTAATTTATTACACAACAGCTAACAGACAAAAAGTACCCTGAAATTACTAACCAGTATATACGATTACATATAAGGTGGTCAATATATCACATATTTACATACACACATATACAACTGGTCAGGCATTATGCTAACTATTTTTTCATATATTATTTAACTTAGGTCAATAATCATATATTATTATGTATAAAACAAGTCTCAGTAATTGGTAGAGTTAGATTAAATTTCAGTTATTACAAATCCAAATTGTATTTATGACACCTATATGTCTTTTGTAAAGTTTTAAATTTGATCATTTCAAGAATCAGATTTTTATTCTAAGTACAAAGTCTTAAAAAATAATTTTCCATAAACTTATTTTATTCTGACACCACTCATGAAATGCTTTCCAGCTGCACTTGACAACTGAAATGACTTTTCCACTGAAAGGGTCATATGGAAGTTATGCTTCCACCAGAGTTCAACTGATCTCATGCCTGTGCTTTCTAAGTGCCTCTGTTTCCTCTGTTGTCTTCTGTTCCTATATCCACCCCTTACATACTATAATTTCTCAGAGGTGTGGCTTACTTCCACTCCCTTTGGGGGATCCAACTCCACACCTCTTCATATTCAATCACCAGCTACATGTAGAATTAACTTTCAGATCTGTGCCTTATGCCCTCCCCCTTCCCCGCCCCGGGCTTCAAATCCACACATAGGATTCCCTATTGGATACCTACATTTGGATGTCCAACAAGCACCTCAAATTTAACAAGTTCCAATGTACACTTAAAATTACCCCTCAAAAAACCAAGAGTCACAACTGAGTGAGTAGTCCTACTACCCAGTTAACTTGACAAGATAGCCCTACTCCTCTCACTAAATCTCAATGCTTCTGTGTCTCCTTAAAATGGATCCTACTACTTTGTTCCACCTTTAATACTCCAATAATTCTTACCACCATCAACTCCTGCCTAACATACTACATCTCCCTGTCTCTAATTACACTCCCAATCTTCACCTTCTTATCCATTTGACATTCCCATCTAAAATCCAAGTCTGACCATGTTATTCTTTTTTTTGTCATGTTATTCTCTTACTAATACTTAGAAGCCTTTACTAAAGTCCATTGTTCTCCTGTAGAAGTTCAAATTCAAGGCTTGCAATTTACATGACCATTTACTACTATCTGGCCTTATCTCTCACCACCTTCCTCTTCCTCTCCTCTTCCTTTGTCTTCTCCTCCTCTAACCTCTTCTAGGAAAGGCCGTCTCTTTTGTCTGGTATGCTTTCACTAATCTGGACCAGTACCCATTGCCTTGATCTGGCTAACACCTGAATATCCTATGTCAGCTTATCCACTGCCTCTGGAAAGCTTTCTCTAATCATCTTCCACCACATCACCACCCCGCTTATGATTCCACAGTACCTCATACTGGAACTTCAGCACTACACTTACTTTGTACCATCATGGTGTATTTTATTTGTCTTTCTTACCAAACTACAAACTTCTTATTGCTTCCCTAGAACTTTATGTACTATTTGACAGACAGAAGGTACTAAATAATATTTGTTAAATGTCGAGCTGAGTTATCAGACTCTCCTATGGTGATTTTGAAATCATTTAAAATAACTTCCTGAACAACAGTCCAGTCCAGTCTGCATGAATAAAAGTAAGAATTATAGCTCAAAGTACAGGAGTAAAATCTCTCTTATTAATATAGTACATTCAAAAGATATAAATGACTGGAACTTTAAGAAGTCCCTAGTTTTTAAATATGACTCTTAGGAGAGTTACGACATATAATATCATTAATGAAAATTAGAAAAACATAAAGAACTAACCAAAATGAGACTGGGTAGGAAGGCAGGGCTAGGCTCACATATTAACTAAAGTGCCTTCCAGGTGGCACTAGTGGTAAAGAACCCACCTGCCAATGCAGGAGATGCACACATATTAATAACAAATGACTCCCTGAACATCAGGAACTCCAACATGTGTTTCATACACTTGTCTCAATAAAGAAACAAATCAGTTTAAAGTCAACGAATCTTCCAAGACAAGTAAAAAACATTTACAACCTAATGTGTTAAGACATCTAATGTTCTCACAGAGCAATTTCCCCCAGGTAACTTAAGCCTTTTACTGGTTTCCTTTTGAAAACTAGTGAAAACAACCATATTTTTAACTTAATCTGAAATATCTTCAGTACTTCACATGTTCAAAAAAAGAGCATAACAGCATGGCACACATTTTGATTCTACTAGTTTAAGAGCGCATCTGTGAGTCAACAAATTTAAATATCTGACACATCTATTACAATATTGGTAAATGTGTTTCTTTATTCTAGGCTCAAATACTCTTAAATCCAAGAGTAAGGTCAAACATTAAATTTTAAAATTTTAAATTTTAAAACATTAAATTATTATATTATGATTCCTTTCATGTCACTCAACACTTCTCTTCAATTTTTAATAACTCGGAGTTATATTTACATACCTAAAACATCTAATTCAAAGCAAATTTTAGAAATTTACTCAAATAGATAAAATATTCATAAACAATGCTATTATACATCCATTAAAGAAAAATACAATCAAATAAGACAAAAGCAAGCCATTAAAATTGAAAAGACACAAAGCATTGCCAAACTGTAGTATATATGACTGCAAAAGATAACGAATAACTACACCTAACAAATACAAAGTCTTACTACAAAGTATAAATAATCACTCTATGAGGTAGTCACTTAAGACAACAACCTAACATAAACACAGCCCTTGAAAGCTTAAGATGATTTCAAATTTTAATTTAACACAAAAAATGACATGAAATCTGAAAAGTAACATCTACAGATGGAAGTCTAGTACTGTGCGTTTTACCTCTGGGAGTTGCAGGCTGAACCACGATTCTATTCTTACATTACAAATCTGTTGTGTGGGGAGCGGGGGAGGAATAACTGTGTTACAGAAAAAAGAATAGAACAAATTGTTGTAAGAACATGTAGTTTTTAAATGTGTCTTCATTCTTTATAAGTAACCTTATTCTTTAATGTTTATTCTTTACATTAATGGACTCATGTATATTTAAAACACCTAATGCCCTTCATGTTTCTTAGCACAAGAATGAGCCAGAAGTCACTGCTAATTAACTCACATTACTATTTTTTTAAAACCTGTAGTATCATAAGAAAAATGAGGAAGGGATTCTTCTGTATTTTTTCTTTCCCTATCATAAAAACACCAATGCAATCTACTACCAAGAAGAGGGAAGAAGAGAAACTGGTGGGGGCAGCAGCTGTGTTGAATCTCCGAAAGGACATGCGTTGGCAGATTTGTGAGGTGATGCTTGCAACACAATGTGCCTAGATCCAGTCTGATTTCAAATTTTTTAATAAAAAATTCTGTACTTGATGTTTTGCTTTTTAAAGAACTATATCCCTACCCATAACAGAACATTTTTGCTTGAGATGTTCTAATCTATTAGTCTTATGTTGTCACTGGGGGAGCAGGGAGGAGCTGTTAATTTACAAAACGAAGAAAAACATGGCCAAAATCAGCCCAGAAATGAGTATGTATCATAAAAACACCTTATATCTATATACTTTTTTACCGTGTAAAAGCAAGTTTTATATATTTTCAATTTAAGTTCAACTAAAAGTACCTAAGATAAACTGTTTCAATGGTTTGGATTTTTCCCTTAAAAATCAACATTTTAGTATATAAATTCAAAACAGCAGGATAGATAGCAAATATGCACATACTGATTAAGTACAGTTGGAAGAATGAAGGAAGATAACATATATGAGAGCAAGATGGAACAAGATATAAATGAACTTGGAAGAGGATCAAACAGGAATCCACATAGTAGGTTTAGGCTTAATAATAATAGCATAATTATTCTTCGTTTGACACAGAATGAAAGGTAGACAAATAACTGAAGATCTAGGAAGGCTTTTAGATGGATGGAAGAAGGTGACAAAGTTCAAGTCTCCTTTTTTTTTTTTTTTTTCCAGTGAAGTAAGGTCTTTTGGTAAAAAATGAGGCAGAGGGAAAAGTTCCTTGAACAAAGTTGTGGTGGTCCATGTCCAGAGTGATCAAACTAACACCCATGGGCCCAACATATAAGCTAAGAATGGGTTTTTACATCTTTAAAGAGTCAGCAAGAAAAAAAGAATACACATTACAGACTGTATGTGGCTCCAAAAGCCTAAAATATTTACCATCTGGCCCTTTACAGAAAAAGTATCAATCCCTGGTCTATCTAACTGTACCTGTGAAAGCAGGGAAATGACTAGAGATTAGACGACAGAAATTTGCAAAAGCATCAATCTCTATAGCTATGTGATCTCTTTTCCAGCAGTGTTATCTTCTTCTCCAAGAGGGAAAAAAATTAACAGAGGCACTTATGAAATAAAACTGTGCAGGAGAGATACCTTAAATGGAAAGAATCTGAATTACATGATACAAAATATTATCAGCCTATAATTAAGACTATAATTTAAGAAATTAAGCATGAAAGTAAAAATCAAAGATTTTAATAATTTTAAGACTGTGATAAAAGGAATGCCACAAGACAGTTCATAATCAATTACTAAAAGAAAAATTCCATGATAATTAACATTTAAAACAAATTTGGAACTTCTGCTTGCACGCTAAAGAGTAATCAGTACAAGGCTTACCCTAGCAACTAGAAAACAGGACAAAATTTATGAAAATACTATCTTCAGATATTGGACAACAGCAAATGCAAGACTATAATTCCTGGAAACAAATGAAGTGAAACTGTAATGATCGAGCCTTTCTGCCTAAATACACTTCCCTCTACAACACAAGAGAAAACCCTAGTGGAGTACATTGGGTCTAGAGGAGTTGAAGGGATGACTCTGAGTTAAGGAAGGCTGAGGCAGCCAGAAGCTGAGGCAGAAAAAAATAAGCTAAGCAGAGAGACAGCTCCAGACATTTCTATATAGGGCTTCTTGAATATTCAAAGGAATATTATGCTATGAATATATATGGTAAGACTCAAAAAGGTCAAGTGAAGAACTATTAGAAAATTTGCAAACCGATCAACTCTACGGGCTCAAAGAGATATTTGAGCAAGATATTCCAGCTTGGAAAGCCAAAATGAAAAGACATCACTGAATACAGAGAAATTCATTACAAAGCTATGAAGGATTATGCCTTAGTGGTAAGGCTAAACAAATTACCAATACTGGTAATGAAAGAGAAAGTATCAGTACGATCCTACAAATACTAAAATATGAGAAAACATTCCTCATATGCTCCTCAAATGTTCCTTTAAAAGTTCCTCTAAATGTTCCTTTAAAGGTTCTCAAATATTTCTTTAAAGGTTGCTCTAAAACTGCCTCAGTAGAGCTTAAAAACAAACCTCTAAAGAATTAAGTTGATCCATAAATAACTTGACTACCTGAAGGAACAAAATATACCATTCACTAAAAGAAAACAAAATCCATTTACAGTGTTCAAACACAATGGCCAGTATCCAATCAAAAATTATTAGAAATACCAAGATGCAAAGGAATGGCGAAATTCAGTGATAAAAGATCTTAACATATCTATTATAATTATGTCCACAGGTTTTTTTTTTTAAAAATATGAACACAATGAAGAGAAAATGGAAACTATAAACATTGATCAAATAAAACTTTTAGAGCTGGAAAAAACAGTATCTGAACTGAAAAATTCACTAGAAGAGCTCAGCACGGATCAGACACTACCAGAGAGGAGATCACTGAAACTAAAATCAGAGCCAATAAAATCACCGAAACTAAAGCTGCAAAATACAAGCGAACAGAACCTTAATAACATGTGGAACACCAGTACACCTGCCTGGAGAATCCCCATCGACAGAGGAGCCTGGCGGGCTACAGTCCAGAGGGTCGCAAACAGTTGGACACGACTGAGCGACTAACACACACACCAAGAGCCAAAAACCACGTTATCAAAATCCCAGAAGAAAAGGAAAGATATAAAAAAGAAAAAGTACTTGAAGACTGGCTTTTTTTCAAATCTGATGAAAAAACAACAAAGAGCAAAAACAGCAGCAACAACACAAACCCAAGAATATAAGCAAACCCAAAAGAAGGTAAACACAAAGAAACTACACCAACATAAATCACAGTGAAACTATGGAAACAATGAGATTAAAAGAAAATCTTAAAAATGGCCGGAGGAAAAAAGACAAATTAATAACAACGTACAAAGGTAAGATCCATCATAGACCTCTCATCAGAAACTATGCCTACAGAAAAGAAACTTTTTTTTTAATGACAAAAGAAAAAAAGTCAGTATAGCTCTCTATGTAAAATGAAAATATGTAAAAAATGAGGACAGAATAAGAACCATAAGAACACTATTCATTAAGAAAATGAAGCCGAAAGCTGGTTATTGAAAAGATTAAGCAAAACTGATAAACTTCTAGGCAAAGTGACCAAGAAAAAAGAAGATACAAAATTTCAATATTGGTAATGAAAGGGAAGGTATCAGTACAATGGTACAAATATTAAAATATGAGAAAAACAAATCAATGTCAATAAATTTGACAAATCAAATGATACAATAATTTACTTGAAAGATACTTATCACCAAAACAGACAAAAGAAAAATAGAAAATCTGTATCTATTACCTATTAAACCACTTGCATTTATAATTAAAATCTTTAAACAATATAAAACCTCCTGGCTCATATGTTTTCTTTGTTTTGTTCAGTCACGAAGTCGTGTCTGATTCTTTGCCACCCCATGGACTGCAGCACGCCAGACTCCTCTGTCTTCCACCATCTCCCGGAGTTTGCTCATATCCATGTCCTTGAGTTGGTGATGCTGTCTAACCATGTCATCTTCTGCCACCCCCTTCTCCCTTTGCCTTCAGTCTTTCCCAGGATCAGGGTCTTTTCCTGTGAGTTGGCTCTTCACGTTAGGTGGCCAAAGTACTGGAGCTTCAGCTTCATCATCAGTCCTTCCAGGGAATATTAAGAGTTGATTTCCTTTAGGATTGTCTTCTCTATTGAATTCTATTAAACAATTAAGGGAAGACTAGCACTGATCTTACATAAATGTTTTTAAAACTAAAGGTAAAGGAAACGTTTTTCAACTCATTATGAACCCAACATTAAGTCCTGATTCCAAAACCGACAAAAAAATACAATAAAAGAAAAAAACAAACCAATAAACCTCATGAACGTACAGGCAAAATACCTTGTCCAAATAACTATAAATAAAATCATGCCATATCTAAAAGAGTAATCTACCAAGTGCAGTCATTAAGTTAATCTATATCATCATGGTAAATAGCTGCCAGTAGAGCTGAGGTAACAAGGTCACCAACAAACCAACCCACCCAAACTCTAAGGAAAAACAGGTGCCTTGCAGAATAAATGTGGACATGAGCACTTGAGTACCTCGGGAAGACAATCCTGGACACCATTAAGAATAATTCAGCTAAAATTGTTAATAAATTCCTAAAGGTTGAGTGTGTGCCAGCAAGAAAACACAGAACCCATGGAGGCCACAACTTGTTCACAGGTTCTTCAGAGCCTCATCAGGTTTGCATCAAAAAAAAAGAAAAGACCAGGTGCAGAGTGAGAGGTCTAAGAAAGCATCCCTCATGCTTGGAATGAGAGAAAGGCATGAAGTTCAGCCTTGATCCTTTCTTCCATCTCTAACATAAGGGAGAATAAACACCTAAAACCATTGGGGTACAAAAAACCTCTCATTTCCTGAACATTGTTGAAAACACATTCGAGGCAGGAAAAGGAAATAGCAAAAAAAAAGAAAAAAAACTATTTTCCTAGGAGAGGAAAAAGCAGATATCTTGCTGTTTCTGATAACAGATCCAAGTGGAAATGACAGCTATTGGGATGTACACACTCCAGTGACCAAAACTGACTGGTGGTTGCAATTTGTTTCCATAGTTTGCAGTCCCAAAGAAAGATGCTTTTAACCTATCTTCCAAGTGGTGCACCTGAAGACTATGCTATAGGCAACAGTCCAGGAGTCAGTAAAAATACAACATTAATCAAGAGGAGCACTGGTCAGAGCTATGAGAATGGAATAGAGTGGTCATATCCAGTCTCAGTTTTGTGGAGCTGGCACTGAGGTTAAACAGCTGCAGCAGCACGATGAATATCATCAGCTTATAACTTGGCCAAACTTTCAGTGAGCCAGGCCCATGTACTTACAGGAACTTCTGTGCATCAAGGGCCCCAGGGAACAAGTGCTTTGCTTCAGGTGGTGGAATGAAAGAAAAGGTTTCCCCCAAAAGGGTTCACTTCTATTCCTTTATGTAAAACCAAAAGTACACTAAGACCAGGCCAGCTGCACCCTTGAACAAACCACTTTCATTTGTTTCTTTCAGTTAAGTCTACTGGACCTTGTTAGCTGTCAAGTCTGAGTTAACCTACCCCCTAATGGTGACACTGGACCAGAGAGTCACAAGGCAACTATGGGTCAAGCGTCTGGTTTTAACAAGACCTTAAGCAGTAGGCCTGTTCGAAAGAGATGCGCTTGGCAACTGGGTCAGGCAGCTGGCACCGCTGTGCTGAGAAATGGCCTGAGCACTTTAGCAGCCTCAAATTCTTAAACTAAAGCCAAGGTTTTTTCCTCTCCTCCTAGGATGATACATTGTGCCAGATCACCAGGGAGGGCACCAGGCAGGAGTCCATGAATGGATCAATTTCCTATGAATTTATAAACACTCACAACATAAGAATGTGAAAAATGTTAATAACAAATACACATTTGGCACAGGAAGCCAGAACAACAGTACACTAAATAAGACCAGAGGCTCCACCAACACTTTAGCTTTCCTTCAATTTGACTGTTGTCGTGCCCCCCTACACACACTCAGCACCGTGCAGGAACACAAACCAAGGAATTAAACACATACACAAAAGAGACTACAGCCTCAGCTGCCAGGAGACAACACTACCTTCTGACCAGGAGCAGGCGGAGTGCAGGGCAGGGGAGAAAGCAAGCTTGTAGAAGCAGCCTGAGCTGGTGGGAGGCTTTTCTTCTGCTTGGCTCCTCACCCCAGAGTCAAGGCCGCCTCCTCCCACCTACCTCCAAACTCTTTTAAGCCCCTGCGCCTAGGGGCTGTTGATCTGCCCGTGCGCACACTGCAACAGCTCCACCCTGCAGTTCTCAGTGCTTTCAGCCTCCCTGCCACCTACTGCACTTTCTCCCCCACAGGACCGGGCTGGAAAGTGCTTGGCACCTCTATCCAACAGAGCTATCAAAGTTTGTATCTCTCCCCTCTCCCTGAGGTCCCTGCCACACTTGCTGTCTACTTTAAGCAGCTGAGGTTGGAGTCGAGGCGGGAGACGAATCGAAGAGCACAAAGGGAAAAAGTAGCTCTTCCCCCTAAGACTTCACAGCTACATTCAATTTCAAGTGGCTGCCTACCTAGACTCAACAAATGAACTTAAAATGCATTAAGTCTACCCAAAGCTCTGTTCTCACTGCTGGCACCTTTTATTTTAGCTCTAGGGAGCCCTTAATCAGCAGCTACAGCTATACTGCCTTTTGTCTAGGCCAAGAGGCTTGCGGCCTCATTGATATAATAATATTCTTTGTTCCTACAGCCTAGAGCCTAAGCAAAAACCAAAGTACCATTTGGGCAGCTTTGTTTAGTTCTCTCACTGCTTAGCCTCTAAAAACTAATTAACAGGTAAGACAGTAGGGGCTAACCCACCACTTAAACAAGAGCATTTGCTACCAGATCTCATACTCTCTCAACCAGCCCACAAGGGCCCTTGTCTTCTCTTTTGTAGGAAGCCATGTTTCAGTCAACATTATGCTCTTGTTCCCAAAACTGTCAAACACCATGAAGGGTCTAGATTTTACCCTGTTTGCAAGCTATGAAAGCTAGCTTGTTTCTGTCATGTATGCTGGCAGAAAACTTAAGATGCCTGGATCAGACACAAAGGACTCAAAACACAGCAAGCAGCATGAGCGATCATGTCACTGACAGTCTACCTTCCCATCCAACTCTTCCTGCCAGAGGAGCCTAGGCAGATACTCTGGATACAGTGGGTTTGCATCACAGCCAAAGAACACGAAGCTGGACAATGTACCATTTTTATAACAAGCAGAAGAAAGTCTGCTGTTTGCGGAGTTATTATTGCATCACTTAAGGGTGCCAGCTTCGAACACAACTCCTCGATCCTTGAGAAACGGATCAAGGAAAGAACAGTCAGGCCTTTTCATTCTTAGTATGCCCAGCAACGTCAGCTGTCTTAGGGCCTTCAGGAATGCTCAGAGCCCATGGCAGAGTCCTTTTCCTAATATACTTTTATAAATCCTAGTAACAGATATCCTACACAGCATAAGGCAAGATAAGAAATAAAAGTTATACATAGTTCAAAAGGGAGTCAACTTTCTCTATTTGCAAATGATGCTGTCTGTATAGAAAATACCATGCAATTCACAAAATAATTTCTCAAGACTAATATATGAGTTTAGTAAATTTGCAGGACACAAGGTCAATATACAAAAAATAACTACATTTCTCCATACTAAAAAAAAAAAAAAGAAGAAGAAATAAGCAAAGGACCCATAACAGCACAGAAGAGGGGATCTGCCATAGCTCTGCTAAATACAGCATCTAGTTAATCAACTAACTTGGTTTCAGAACACAGAAATGAATTGGATTCTGCATAACCTACAGAATTACAAGAATATGTAAAGCAGCAACAGGGAAGAAAAAAGAAAGAAAAAAACCGAAATGAAAAAAAGCACAAATATGTAATTCTTTGATTGAAATACAAGAGAAAAATGTCAACAAAATCCATAATATTTAAAGCGGCAAAAAGGGATACAGGCAGTGAAAAGAGTAAGCCAGAAAACTGGGTCAGGGGTGGTAATGATTTGGACAAGGCCTCCAAAACAACATGCCAACAGTAGGACAACAGACGGAGATTAAAAAGTAGTGATAATCACAGGGTCCAAAATCAAGGTTTGGATAAGAAAAACAAAAAGAAATGCCACATATTTATTTTTATAATAGATGCTGGCAAATGACTTACATATTGTGAAAAATAAAAATGAAAAATTGAAATGCCCAACTTAGGTGAGGTAGGGAAGGAGGGGAAAGAAGGCTTTGTGGAGTTTTTCAGTTCAGATATATAATTCTGATGCATATACTTTATTCAATTATAATCAGTTTTCAATTATCCTCCTTTGTAAGTAATGAATCACCAATATTGTTGACTTTCTACTACCCTGGTTACTCCTCATTTGATGGGGAGTTTTCAGCAGATGGTCCATTTCTATTTTTCTGATAAAACATTTGCTGTGAAAGAAATTTAAAGTTGAGAAGCCAAATGAAAATTTTGAATTAGCTGTATATACTGAAATAATTCTTTCTACCTTGGCCTCCAATATTAGAGAGTTGAGAGTTAGCTACATTAAGTATTCACTGAAAAGTAACCTTGAAACAATACAACTTAAAAGTGATTTTTCAGCAATTAGAAACTGCTATGCATACATAAACAAAGGCCACAGTGACATCAAGTCCTGTGAAAGGCAAGGGGAAAGTGGGTCGCCCCATAGCTTCAAAGGCTCAAAGGAAAAGATGACTCCTCCCAAAGAAGAAGATGAGGAACCAGAAAGTCCTCTGGAGGAGAAAACATCTTCAAGCGCTCCACCTGAGAAATCCGGGGATGAAGGGTCTGAAGACGAAGCCCAGTCTGGGGAATATTAAAAGTGATGATGGTTTGGGGAGAGATTTTATTTTAAAAAAAAAGAGAGAGAAAGAAAAGGAAAAAGAAAAAAAAAGGGAAAAAGAAAGAAAAGCTACTTAAGATAGAATATGGTTTGACTCATGGGCTTTCAATGCTTTTTTCCTCTCTTGTTGAAAATAACACTTTTTTCTTAAAGAAAACCACTGTGTGTTTACTTTTTGTCTATTGGTCAGGACCCCCGCATCCCTCTCCCCCCTTTTCTCAATGAAAGCCATGTTAATCACTGGATTGACTGCTTCATCTTTTTATTTTTTTGTTTGTTTGTTTGTTTTTTGTTTGTTTTTTATCTTTTTATTTTTAATGGACAGTATGCCGCAGTTGTAAAGCAGTAAGATCTGAGGTAAACACTATGAAATTTTGTTTTTTGCTAAACGGTAGCAAGTTGGATGGCAATCAAAAAATGTAAAAGGTTTTAGTTAAAAGTTATTGCTTCTTTCTCTACCTGAATCAAAAAAAAAATCAGATGTCATCTAATACAAGTTTATATTCTATATACAAAAATATGGATGTCTAAAAAAATCATGAGTTTAAACTTCCACTGATGGGGCAAGCAAGATAAAAGATGAATTCTGAACTGCTACTAAAGGTACTCATGTTTTTTTTTACTGTAGTGCAGGGCAGGGAATTGAGGTTACTTGACCTTGTTTGGGGATGTGGATTTGTTTATTTTTAGTTTCATCACTTGTAATCTCTAGGAGACTCAGAGCCAGTGATCCTTTTATTCTGCTACAGTCTTTAAAGAATTTAAAAAAAAAAAAAGCAAGGGCCGCCAAAACTTAAATCCTTCTTGATTTCCTATTTCATTCTCTAGTGGTTCATGTTTTTAAATATATATAAGTATCTACTCTGTTTCTTGGAAGAAAAATTTTACCAAGGATCAAAAGAAGAAACCCTAGAATTAAAACAGGGAGATCTATATGTCAGAGTGGATTTCTTCTCAAACTGACAATGTTTAGGTTTTAAGCAAAATAAAGTGCCAGTTAATCTGAAATTCAATCACAAAGACTTGAGATTTTTGCTTTATGAAATCAGAGAACTGAAATTCCTTTACACCATAAATGTGCATTCAGAGTCCATGAGCCACGCTGTTTTTAGGGGACAGAATGTTTCCCTGTCAGACCCCGTTCTCCTCCCTTCCTGGTAGAAACAAGGCATGGAGTGCATCTCGTGACTTCCCGCCAGGGCACAGGGCGCACTGCACAGCCCGCTCGCAGAGCCCCCCAGCCCTGCTCCAGGACATGATTCCTCCTGGCTCTCCTCTTCACCGACTTCACACCCTGTGCTTGATGGGAGTATGTGAAATGCTGCTCTGACACTATTCAATTAGCGTTGGTCTTTATACCGGTGCCCTTGCTTACCGCATGTGTTGCTTACAGCAGCAGTTTAAGGGGCTCTGCAGGGCTGGAGAAACCATGCATTCAGGAGGCCTGTGTGCAGTTGATAACAGACCAGTTACATGCCTTATGAAGGTAGTCCAGAGACAGATCTATAGGCTTGCTTCTCTATATTCTGATACCACGAGCTAATGGGAATAAGGTTTAGGGGGTCTCAGTGTGCTAATGGGTCTCCCAGGTGGCTCAGTGGGTAAAGAAACTGCCTACAAATGCAGGAGACGCCGGAGATATGGGTTCAATTCCTGGGCTGGGAAGATCCCCTGGAGGAGGGCATGGCAACCCACTCCAGTATTCTTGCCTGGAGAATCCCATGGACAGAGGAGCCTGGC
Organism: Cervus canadensis; assembly: GCF_019320065.1. Lineage (NCBI taxonomy): Eukaryota > Metazoa > Chordata > Mammalia > Artiodactyla > Cervidae > Cervus > Cervus canadensis. Next base: position 45,715,290 of record NC_057388.1, read on the forward strand.
GGGCAACAGTCCACAGGTTGCAAAGAGTCAGACAGAACTGAAGTGACTAAGCGTAGCACATTGCATACATACTTTGCAAACAGTTTCAAAGCACCATCAGTTGTGGTTAATTCCAACATTTCACAAAACTGAGTTTTTTATTTATAATTTCAAAATCATCAAAAATTCTGCAGCATCAGAACCAGACAGGAGCTAGATAAGAATGATCTGATATGAACAGTGAATTTAAATGTGAACAGTAAATTACTCTCTCATACTCAAAGTTGTCCAAACTTAAGGAGGCAAATATATAAAACTAGAAATCAAAGACTCTCATATCAGGAATTTTAGTTCCTAAACTAAATAAAAATCAAAATGCTTTTAAGCAAAAGAAAAATACAACTTGTGAAAAAGGATTTTAATAGAGCTATTTCAAGGTTAGATTCATATCTATTGCTTAGTTATTATTAGGAAAGTTAAACTGCTTTCCAAGGTTATTAATTAACTATTTAAGTAATCTATAAAATGATTTTTACAAAATTTTACAAATTTTATATTTGGTGTTAAATCACTAATTGCAGCATTTTTCATAATTAGTATCCTATATGAACACAAAAATATTAAAAATAAAACTGAAAGTCTGCTGCTATGGAAATAAGAATCCTGTAAATTCTGACATTTATAATTTGATGTTCATTTTATTCATGAAAAAAATAAATCTGATTCTCAATCCAGGAGTTTAGATATTTTCTTCTTTGTTAAAAACAAAGGAATTTAGAATTATCCTGCTAAGAAATCAGAGAAACTTATATTCAACAAACCAATTTGTAGTTTTTAAAAAGAAAACTATAGGGGAGTTTTCTGGTGGCTCAGTGGTTACAATTTCGGCCTTCACTATCCTGGCCCAGGTTCAGTCTCTGGCAGAGGAACTGAAATGCCACAAGCTGTGGGACACAGCCAAAAAATAAAATAAGAAACAAAAAGAAAAGTATACCAAGTAATGTATGCAGTAAGAAGTAATTATTATTTGTAGTATCTTGTGTATCCCTAACCACAAGTCATAGGGAATAAAAAGTGTTGTCTAGACCTGAACTTTCTTGCTGCCATTATGTCTTAGCAAGATTCCAGAATTTATTGTTTTCAAAATAGTCTGAATGTAACTTAGAAATACTGTCTCATAGAGAGCTAAACAAAGCACATAAATAAACATTAATTTAAAAAGTAAAAGCTATATGGTGACACAGAGAATATATGACTTGAAAGTCATGTAACTATTCAGTAGTGACTGAACCCAAATCATCCAATTTTAAGCCAAAAGAACCCTCAAAATTTTCCAAAGAGAGAAGGCCAGCTATATTCAGTTAGAGGGGGGTTTGCAGAGTTCTAACATCAGCTCTACTACTAACTTTCCTTTCATGTCATTAAACTTCTCTATGCCTTTGTTTCCTCTACTTCATGGTGATATTGTGAGGATACATATAAACAAATACTTCAATTCTCTGGCAGGAAAGCACTATATGTATTCCAGTATGTTAGTAAACTTCTTAGCTCTACCGTAAGTTTCAACTGATGCTACCTTTTCTATGGTTTTAGGTTTAAGCTTCAAACAACATTGCCCGTTTATGTGCACGCCTGCACAACCTTTCAACATGGCTGTCTTTCTAAGATCCTTTTCTCCATCTTTCAAAATGCACAGAAGTGGCACAATATTTTAATTTTTATCATTATCAAAGTTCTGCCACCCAAAGCTGTGCAGAAAACTTTAGAAATTCACAGCAAGATTTTCTACCACATTACTCTCAACTTCTATGGAAATCCAACTCACAATCCACATATTATTTAGCCAGCTCCATATGCAGCTTAAACACTAGCAGTGGAAGATTATTAAAATGTATACTGACTTTCAAAATTATAAAGAATAATTTCAATTATAAATTAAAAACCTAGTAGACATTTTTTTTAAATGTAGATCATTAACATTTCCAAAATAATGGAAGCAGGTAATCAATATTCTGATAATTCAATGATTTGAAACATGCCTTCTGTCTTGTTGAGATACATAATCCAGCCATATTATATATTCAAGACTAAAAAATAGTTTTCCTCAATAAAATGTGTTCAATATTGAAAATAGAAAGTTATTCAGTCTGACACATCTTCGCAACTGAACAACCAAAACTAATATAAATTTAAATATTTTAAGTTACTTACATCATTGCTTTTAATTCTTTTGATAGAATATCCTAAAAATAATTTAGCTTTGTAACTTATGAAGATACGTAATTAACTTCCTTTACCAATATATTCACCCAATAACTTTAACATGCAGCTGCATATAATACTAAGGTATAGCAATCCACTAAAAGAACACATGTTAAAAACAGAAACAACCAGCTGAAATGAAATACAATGGCACATGACCAGTATGTATCTAATGAGCAAAATGGGTTACCAGAGGTAAAGGCTGAGTAGTAATAACAAAAGTAATGCCTGGGATTAAATCTTAACATATTTTTTAAAATAGCAATGGAATTTTAAAGAATATTTGTAGGGTATAACAACCTTAAATCAAGTTTTATTGATATTTTGAACGAATGAATGAAATGAATGAATACCTGAATGAAATGAATGAATACCTGAATGAATGACTGCTGCAGTCATAATAATGTTTAACACCTTGAGATGTTCACAAAAATTTGGAATACACAGAGAAAATGACTTGAATACAAACAAACTAGTTGAAATTCAATGTGGTTCACAGTAAAGATGCAAAGGCTTTCTATTTGTAGAACAAAGAATCTCAACCTAAAACATATATACAACTAAAATATTTTCAAGTGCAATTATCCAAGGCTTTAAAAAGAATACATACATTTTACTATGTAATTCTTTCTTACCCCCTCCCCCTGCCACCTCCCTATATTTTTTAATGTTTGGCATAAGTGAACAACAAACCAGAAAGGAATATGCATTTTTAAAGACTGATTTACTCATGTTCTTTTAAGAGCAACACACAACCATTTATAAATATAGCCTTTTAAAAAAGCATCCTTATATAAAACAGTGGGGGATGAAAAATCCCTGCTATACATATGAAGCACAATTTAAGCCCAATACAACTGACCAATCAAAATTAGTGAATGCACTGCATCTCTCTGCAGTGGAGAGAAGCGACAAGGTAGGCTGTCATTCTGCAAAAGCTGCCCAGAACAGGCTTTCCTCTGAAAAGCAGTGCCATTCCTTTTTAGAAAGACTGAATCTAAGTGTTGTCTCTGGAGACAAGAAGCCTTCAGTATGTTAAATTACTTTCATTATGTATTTTCAGATGCTTATTGATTCCACAGTAGGAAGAGGGAGAGACTGCAGCAGCCTCCCAGCAGCACTACTTGTTCCATACATTAGCAGTACTGCTGAGACAATGGCACAGTCCAGACACATATTTTCATTAAGGTCTCTTCCGAAGAGGTGTTTATGACCCTCTTTCCCCGTCCTCTACCAACCAGTGAACAAAATGAATCAATCAAAACTGGAAACGCTTCAACTACATCAAGAATCTTTCAAATCTTTAGCAGAGGTAAGCTGTGCTCCTTATTATAGTATTCGGCTGCTTTTGAACCAGCATAGTGGGGTAAAATTACTTTGAAAAATTTCAGCCTAAATTTTAAGAGTTTATTTGCTTAATTCTACTTATTGCTAAACATGTATCTTTTAGATCTATTTAAGATATGGTATGTTTTAAATGTAATTTTTTAGGATGGTATGTTAAATATAAAGAATAGTCTTTGTTGAATCACGATGAAGATACCAGCTTTTTAAGTTACTTCAGACTACTAAATATCCTAATGTCATTACTAGTCTTTCTCAAGTGTTCAAAAAATTATCATATTTCTTGAAAGAGAAATAAAGAGGTTTATTATTTAGCTATTGTTACTCAATTTTAGGTTAAGTTTATTACTGGGCATGTTCACTGAAAATTATTTAATTTGCAGCTACATTTTATATCACCCTTTATATTTCAACCACATGAACAGTTCATCAAGGAAATTTATAGTATTTATCATGCAATTTGTTTTAACCAGTTAAAATTCAAACCCTGTGCTAATAATTAAACAAGCTATAATATTTTACAGCAGGAAATACTGTTAAATTATTATAAAGACAAAAAGGAATGACAGTACTTTCACTGTATGCTAATTGCTCATAATCTCTGAAAATAAACGTTAACTTCTAAAATGAGAGCAGAAATTGGTTTAAAAAAATACAATGTCTGTAATATTAACTCTGTTACTGAATAACATAATATTTAGTCTTCGTTAGGAAGAGAGAATATTTTTATTTAAAGAAACCTTTAAATTTATGCATAAGCTATGGCTCTAATAATACATACAGTTTCCTTACTTTGATAACAAATACTGTGTATGGTGTTAAATAAGCACAACTAAAGTAACTTTCAATTAATTGAAAATTATTAGGAACCCTATTGCTTAACTACTTTTTTCTTTTTCACAAGGGCTCAAAGCAGCTAATTCAGTATTTACAACTGACAATATGAAGAATGCATCTGATCCATCATCTCCCTAGCTGTCTGAACCATAAACTGCAGGATATTCTTGCAACACATGATTTTAAGACATTAAGGAGTTAAAACCGGAGGATAGAGGTCTACAGGACTGCTGGGATTATAACACATCAATAATAATAATCCTAAGAAGATGCCATATAAAATAGCCACAAAATGAAAAGCAATTTAACTGAAAAACCTTGAAAACAAAATGGTGAGCATTTTTAAAGGAGAATTTTATACTATAACATTACCAGAATCGTGGAGCCACCAATTCTTGAAGAAACAATGAAACATGGATTGCCAAAAGAAATGACATACATTACCAGCAAGCTAATGAAGCTTTACCAAGTAGTTTTCTGCATTAAATATTCAGATATTCATATCAATTAATATTACTAAAGAATTTTTCCATCTGAGTTTCATGACCAATTATGTGTCCTCTTCTAATGAAAACAAACCAAATTAAATAGCAGATGGTTTTTATCAAGAGAACATGGACTGGACTTACAAAGCAAGTTATGTGACCAAGAAATCATTTCAAAGTAATGAGGACTGCTATAGAAACAGATTTACATTTGTAACAAAAGGATGTCTAAAAACATTTTAGAAGCTAGAAACTTTATGTTTCCTTTTTGTTTTCACATGTTCTGGAAAATAAAGAAACATCATCATAAACTCTCTCAATGGAAAACATAACGCCTACCATTTGAGGAAGTTTCTCTCGGTTGTGACTTTTTAAGGTAAAACAAACACAAGTGTTTTGTACTGGTCTTTAGAAATCCATCAGCCAACTAAATCTTACAATTCATGCAGCTGAAGTACTGAAGAGAAAAATGAAAGAATTCCTACAAGACATGAAATAAAACACAGCTACTTCACTGTTGTCAGGTAAAAAAAAAAATCATGTCCAAATCTGTCAATGACATCATGTTATCATATTGTGGAAAACTGCTATAGTGAGCCAAAAGGCCCATAAGGCAACAACAAACAGGTAGGTCAGAAGATGCATGCAGCCCACAGCACTGTTTAACATTTACAAGAGAAAAGAATCTTGATCTACAGTTCTATGTATTTCCCTCAGTTATTGTCTAAAATTGACACTTCTAAATGCTGTGACAAAGATCTGATGTTTTAATCTGTCAGTTCTGAAAATCTGGCACACTTTAAAATTTCTCATTTTTATAGGATTTCAATGCTGGCTAAGACTTTCACTTACTCAAATATATGCCTTTAGTAATACTTTATATCAAGCTCAAAAGAAATTAATAATGTTATCAGCATTTGTATTTCTGAAATACTACCTCTAAAATAATATGCATAAATAAAACTGTATTCTAAAACTTGTCAAAGGTTACAAGTGAAAAGCTAACATAAGTTCTGAAAATTGTTAGCTTTTATAATTTGTTATGATTTTGCAGGCAAAATGCTGTATTTGAAATGTGAAATATAGTTGGTTGTATCATTTATATTTTAATATACAAATTACTGACATTTTAGCCCAGCAAATCAGACATTACTTTTATAAATTACTCTAAACTTCTATATTAAAACATAAATATGCATGAATTAGCAAGAGTTGTTTTTTTTTCTTAATTTTCCTCAAAATGATATATACTGGGTGATTTATACAAAAGGTTTCATAGGGAATGTGTAAATTTAATAGATTCCTCAGAAAATGGGCTTCAGATACTCCTTCTTCCCTAAAATTTCATCTTTTGTTTAAAAAAAATCTGCTTAATAAAATCAATTGATATATTCTTTTAAACCATCACAAAAATGGCTATTTCTTAAGTGATATTAAATTTCCATTTTCTCCTTCTACATGATATGAAAGGGTGTGGTCACAAAATAAATCATTCATTCATAGGAGTGATTAGTGCTCTTTTACCAAGGTTTGTGGTGTTTTATTTCAAAATACTGTCCCTTTTCTTCCAATTTTTGCTCGTTGTAAAGTTCAATGAGCACTTTCACTGCAAAATATGAAATATTTGTCATTTTCCTACTTCGGTGGGAAAAAACTCCAGATATCCCCAAGCACACTGTAGACTTCTGAATATGAATTTCAATCAGGAAAAGGACAAAGTGATTTAAAACAAACTAGGGCTCTGTGCCATTTATCATTTTAAATGAACATTTGTCCTGTTCACTTGAAATCTCATGGGAATAATTACACCTACACTAATTGTGCCACAACATGTTAAAACAGCATTTATTTTCCACCTACTCACAACATTTAAAATTAAATCTTAAAACACTGGGCTAAAATTACTTTTGCATACTGGGTAGTTTTATTATACAAAAATACACTGTATATCAAATAATAACCTTGAAAAACCCTAATAAGGAAAACCTTTTTAGTTTATTAAATAATTTCAAACCATATAGAAGCAATCCCCAATAGTTATTTCTTCAAATGGGCCAATTTCCTTTTACATCAAAACAATGTAATCTTGATGTTTCTACATTTTCCATTAACAGTTTATAAATTTAAAAATTAAACTAAGTACACAATAAAAAATTTTTTCACAATGAGCACAGGTTTTGTACGTCATTTAAATTGCTGAATATCAAATAGTTTATTCTATTTCACTTTCTAGGGGAAAAACAGCTGCTCCAAAAGAATGTGTTTTTCTCCCATTCTGGAAATCAACATGCAGTCTGAATCTAACATTACAGTGCGAGATGACATTGATGACATCAACACCAATATGTACCAACCACTATCATATCCATTAAGCTTTCAAGTGTCTCTCACCGGATTTCTTATGTTAGAAATTGTGTTGGGACTTGGCAGCAACCTCACCGTACTGGTACTTTACTGCATGAAATCCAACTTAATCAACTCTGTCAGTAACATTATAACAATGAATCTTCATGTACTTGATGTGATCATTTGTGTGGGATGCATTCCTCTAACGATAGTTATCCTTCTGCTTTCACTGGAGAGTAACACGGCTCTCATCTGCTGTTTCCATGAGGCCTGTGTATCTTTTGCAAGTGTCTCAACAGCAATCAACGTTTTCGCTATCACTTTGGACAGATACGACATCTCTGTAAAGCCTGCAAACCGAATTCTGACAATGGGCAGAGCTGCAATGCTAATGATATCCATTTGGATTTTTTCTTTTTTCTCCTTCCTGATTCCCTTTATTGAGGTAAATTTTTTCAGCCTTCAAAGTGGAAATACATGGGAAAACAAGACACTTTTGTGTGTCAGCACAAATGAGTACTACACTGAACTGGGAATGTATTATCACCTGCTAGTACAGATTCCAATCTTCTTTTTCACTGTCATAGTGATGTTAATCACATACAGCAAAATACTTCAGGCTCTCAATATTCGAATAGGCACAAGATTCTCAACAGGGCAGAAGAAGAAAGCAAGAAAGAAAAAGACAATTTCTCTAACCACACAACACGAGACTACAGACATGTCACAGGGCAGTGGTGGGAGAAATGTAGTCTTTGGTGTTAGAACTTCAGTGTCTGTAATAATTGCTCTCCGGCGAGCTATGAAACGACACCGTGAACGACGAGAAAGGCAAAAAAGAGTCTTCAAGATGTCTTTATTGATTATTTCTACATTTCTTCTCTGCTGGACACCAATTTCTGTTTTAAATACCACCATTTTATGTTTAGGCCCAAGTGACCTTTTAGTAAAATTAAGGTTGTGTTTTCTAGTCATGGGTTATGGAACAACTATATTTCACCCTCTATTATATGCATTTACTAGACAAAAATTTCAAAAGGTCTTAAAAAGTAAAATGAAAAAGCGAGTTGTTTCCATAGTAGAAGCTGATCCCATGCCTAATAATGCTGTAATACACAACTCTTGGATAGATCCTAAAAGAAACAAAAAAATCACCTTTGAAGATAGTGAAATAAGAGAAAAATGTTTAGTACCTCAGGTTGTCACAGACTAGGGAAAGTCTAAGTTTCACCAAACCCACATTCAAAATTTTTAAATTGTAAAAAATGAATTACTGCCAAATATAAGAAAAACAATTTAAGTATAGGTTATGTTGTAAACTTTCAATGTAAATGTCAAGATTAAATTAGGTCATATATATTCAATTTCTTCATTACTTAATGTATCTGTTGCATGGCAGTTTGTTAAGGTAATATCATGTGTATATTTTGTCAATATTATGTCCATCAGAAGATATTCATGTAAGTCATATTTTCTAAAGAATAAATACATAGCCTTAAAACACTGTATAACTTTAAAATATAACTGACACAGATATCCTTGCATTTTTTTATAAAGTGTATTGTTTCTAAGCCACAAGCTATAGATATATTTATATGTTAATAACTGGAATAGCAGTTTTAACGTAGAAACCAAAATTATGGGTTCCAAACAATCAAAACAACCCAGGATTTTCTATACTGCTATATTATGTTTTCTAACATAGTCTACTTGCTATAATGTTTGATGCATCAAAAATAATGACCTATATATGAAACTTTATCCTTTTTGGAATGTAGGAAATTGCAGGATTTATTAGGATTTTAAAATTCAAAAAGCAAAAAACAAAACAACTCTGTATATGTAATCAAGACAGGGAAACTTTTGAAATTTAAGTTTATTATGAAGAAAAGTTTGATTTTTTAAGATCAAGGGCACTATACCTACAATATACAAACAAACTGACAATAAAAAGGAGGAAGAAAAGCAAAGCTTCTTTCTTCCTTCCTCACTTTGGTTGAGTTAAACAAAATGCTCTGGATTAATACAGTATACAGGCAAAAACCAGTACATTAAAATAAACTGACATCCTAATTTTATATTCAAGTTGGACTTTTTGTATAACAGAAATTAACTACTGAAATCTGAATTCTAGGAAAGGGGGAAAAAAGACTTTATGTCATTATAGAAAAGTCACCTACTTATAATTTTAGATACATAGCAACTTTAGAGTAATAAAATTTATACAATGTTCCTACACTATCAGAGCTCCCAAGTGTTTCAAAATACCCTAGTTCTTTTCAACTCTGAAAATCATTAAAGTGGCAATAAATCTTGCAAATGTTTTTTACTCTACAACACATAAACTTAAAGCATTTGCCTCCAATCCTCAATTCATATTAGGAAACTATGAAATTACTAATCCCAACTATAGATACCAGGTTTGACAATCTTATATCAAACAAGGATTTTCCAATTGTTATAATCTAATAATCTATCAGTAAGTGCTAATTATCACTGTATATGAAAACTAGCAATAAGTTATTTAACATAGGCAAATATAGGCAAATACTTGCTACCTTGTAATTGGTTAACTGGACAATTCTTTATTCTGTTTTTTCATACTGTATTCACTAAATCAAGTAGCAACTCATTTTTAAATAAAAAAATTTTGTCAAACAATTCAATAATAATCTCTCATTGAAAGAAACTGTTTTCATCAGGTGGTCTTCTATAATTAAAAATTAAATGTTGGACTGTTAAGGAAAAAAACAGTAATACACCACTTTTGTGTAAATAAATGAAATTCACCCAATCTAGTTTACTGAACTATCTTATACACTGGGGAAATGAGCACCATGCAATAGCCTGAATTCACTGAGATTACATGAGAAATTTAATAGTGATATATTTCTGATAATAATTTTGACATAATGTCAAATCTTAGCAAAGGAACAGTTTCCTTCTGCCTTACTTTGTACTCTTTAATAGAATTAACGAAATATCTCAATTTGACAATATGAAGCATAAACAAGTAGGGCTAATATCTTGAAACTCTAAAGAGATATCAGGATTTCATAAAGACATCAAGAAAATTTTTGTTAGATAAGTATATCTAGCACAGAGTATCTCCTAACATACTCTTTAAAATTTTTAAACTAATTTTATACTTGGATTTCTGAGCATAAATATTTTAATATCGAGTTTTTAATCTAAGTGAAAATCAGATTATTTTTGAAGTTTTCATATTAAGAAAAACCCTTTATGTTTTAAATATTTTTCATCTTCAAGTCTATAAACATGCCAAAAAAACTCAGTTAAAAACCATTTTCTAATAAATCTGTCTAAACTGCCTTATTGCCTTCTTGTTCTCTGTAATAAGAAAACTAACAAAATAAGAAATACACAGCAAATATTATAATGTTTCTCTCTAAACTACTACTATTTCTATACTTGACACAAGAACAACTAACAAGCATTTCTGCCCACCTGTATTAATCTTTCAGATATATAGAAGTATACCCAATGATCTATAATCAAGAATATTCATATTTACCAGATAACCTCTGATAGCTTGTTAGTGTTAAATAATATGTGACTTGTAAACTACAATAATATTTATGTTAAAACTTCAGTTTTTAAAAACAAGTCACAAATATGTTTGCAACAGCTGATTTCAGCTTAAAAAGAAAGAATGAGAAGCTTAGACAACCTTTTTTTAAATGCTTATTCAACGAAAAGGTGAATTATTTTTATTCTTCTTACAATGGCTCTTACCATAACAAGTAAATTTTTTACTTTACTTCAAATAATTTTATTTTTAAAAACATTAATGCAAATTTTTCATGTTAGAATGAAGTTTTAAATGCAAAAGCAATAAAGGTAACAATAAATTCAATATGGGATCTTCTTAAAATCAATTTTTTTTTACCCACCTGCCACAAATCACATTCACAGATACCAATTTCTATAGAGTTAACTGTGTTAGTTTTTAAAAACTACAGAAACAACTATTATTTTAAAAACTAACTAAAGAAGAGCACTCAACAAGATATGGAACTACTGCTTTTTGATTTGTTTCCTAATTTAAGGTCATTGTTTTTCTACCAACTTGTACCCAACAGATGTTCAAACATATTAAAAAAGAATTAACAATAATGCTTTAATTAAAAATGCCATTCATAATAATTCTGTACTTTTTACTCATGATAAGTCAATTTTTAGGTATGTGGTCTGTTTTTTTAATCCCCCAAATAAAGTTATAGCAAAAATCAGCTCTCTGGACATTAAAAAATCAAACTCGTGAGATTTCACTGAGATTAGACTTTTAAATGCAAAAACCTAAAAGTATATGAAAGCAAGTGCTTTATTTGTAGGGCTTTCTTCAACATAGTAACTTCAAGACTACTTTCCAAAGCCAATAAAACTTTTGGCTTTATTATATTTTATGACTATACATTCAAGTAAGCTTTGTAATTCAATTAACATTTGAATCCTTACAAAGTAGAAGGCATTATGGAAGATACTTATATGGCAGAAACTTATGTATTACCCTCAGAGCTTAAAATATAGAATCAAGGTAGTAAAAAGTATGAAAAACCTATAAAAAAATCAGAATGTGGTATTTTAAAAGAGTCAAATTCTTAATAAGAAAAGAGCTATGTTGGATTTAAGAACAGTATAAATAAAAGGATTGTTGAGGAAAGCTACTAAAGCATATTCTGGAAACAGAAAATACAGTTCCCTGTAGAAGAAAAGTAATACAGCAGTGAGAACTTATCTGGTAAGTTAAATTAGAACCAAAAGATAGAGGTCTTCAATGCCAGCAGAGAAATCTGAGCAGGGGAATAATGCATTAGGCAGTGAGCTACAAAAACCAAACGACGACAACAAAAAGCACTGTGCAGAAGAGCTGATCAAGACACAGCAACGGGAAACCGGAAAACCAAACGGCCAGGTAAAACAGCGGGTAGGGAGCTGCTGCGTCACCTTGACAGGTAAGGAAAGGCCTGGCAAGAAGTGCTGGCAGCTCTGCAAAGGAGCAGATACATGTGACAGGCAACATAAAGGCAGAATCAGTGAAGTAGCCAACTGACTAGAAAGCCAACTGGTACAAGAGACTGAAGAATTAAAAATGATGGCCATAAGAACGACCACAAGAAATGAGATTTCCTCAATGATCTAAGAACTTTTTAAACTAGGCTTTGAATAAAGCATTAATACATAGGTAACAAGGACAAAAACAAGAATTTCTGGAAAAGCAGAAAATTCAATTAAGTAAAATAAATAATATTATTCAAGAATGTTCTAGTTATTACAAATATTTAAAATGAAAACTCCAATTCAATGTTTTATATTATCTACTTTGTATTTTTCACATATTGGTTTATTGAGTTTTTCCATTAAACATTATTTTCTTCTTTGGTAGTTTTTTTAATTATAAAAAATTTTAAACACTGGCAAAATTTGACATATACAAAGTAAAAAATATAAATATGATCCTTTGTGTCTTTCCTAATAATTTATTATAAATTATCCATCCAACTCATTATATACATATCACCTTCATTCTTTGTCAATGGCTACATAAAAATAATTTTTAAAAATAAAAAAAATCATATAAGCAAAGTTTCTGAAAAACAATACTGATAAAATATCAAGTACTTAAAAACTTTTTATAATATAATAAAACAGCTTCAAATTACATTTCAAAAAGTAAAAAAGGTAACTTAACAATTGTGGAACAGCTTAGTTTTCTAAATGGAAGTTAAAACCAAGGGAAAAACACATAAAATAATCTATTTCTTTTCTTCATTGCCACTCTGTAAGATAAGAAATATAAAAAACAGAGAAAACTTTTGGCAGTTATTTTTTTTACATTTCAGAGATGGACACCTGTATATACCCCTTCTGAATGACAGCTGCCTATGGGACCAAAGTGAACTCAGAGAAAGCTAAACATAAGATGACAAACAATAAATGTTAGGGAAGAGAGAAGCTCAGATCCTATTATAAATTAGAAATACAAGGAGATAATTAAACTCAGAAAAACTAGGAAAAAGATCCAAAAAAACTCAGAGATGCTTAACTCTTAGAGAAATACAAAGAGAACACAGAATTATAGATTCAAGTTCACAAAGGACAATTAATTTGAAGACGTTTTCTAAAAAGCATTCAAACAGTGAAAGAATTAAAATGCAGTCGATAGACTAGACAGATCAGTAGTAATATGATAACTTATATTACATTATAAGTGGAATGAAAGAATATTGTAACAATTCACAAACATCTGGAAAAAAATAGTACTGAGATGTAGAAACAAAAGGAACACTGGGTTTGTCATTTATACGAAAGCTATCACCTTCTAAAGAATACTCATTTTTGCGAGAGAAAAAGATGAGCAAATTTAACACAGTAATATTTCTCCCCTGGCTCGTGATAAAATAACGTGTGAAAATAACCCTAAGTATCTCTACCCTTCTATTCACACTTCTCTTTTTTTAACAGACCTCTATACGCTATATCTATGGCTTTCAAGGATGACAGCTTTTTATTTACACCAACAAGTGGTAAAAAGTGCTGTCACTCCTGTCAGGGCCACCAATATTAACTTCATACCAGTATCACACCCTGAAGCATCAAGTAAGATAGAAACGGAGAGCTGAGTTTGTCTGGGATTGAGGTCATTTTCCTCACCCTGCTTCCATGTAAGCAATTATTTAATGTCATATACTTCTGAGAGGCATTCAGCAAGGCAGACTACCAAAACACATCACCAACTTTTCAGGGAGAAGAGAAAAATGGAACAAGAGAAGATAATAAGGTTATGAGGAATCACTTTCCGCAGAGACAGTTTAGGACGTACAATACTAGTAGGTGATGCAAAATGAAAACATATTAACATAAAATTTTTTTAATGTTAATACTAAGAAATCAGAGTTCGGGCCATATGAGACACAGACTGTAGGAATGAGAAATATATTAATATATGGAACTGACACATATACACAGCAGCCATTAATATTACACACAATCCCACATGTCATACTATTCGTGGAATACTGATTGGGTAGAGAAGAAACAAAGATATGTATTTCACTGTAATATTGTTAATACCACACTCAGGGCAGGCTGAAATGTAAAAAATCAAACTATATGTCTACACTTTAAGAATTTTCTTTCCAATTCTTAAAAACCTTCAGTCTCATTTGCTATTAACTTTCTTCAAAGTATCACTTCTTACAAACAACATAATGCTAGCAAACTGTAGCTACCTAACTTTATAAACTGTCTTTAACTCACATAATACAATAATAGTCTGTAACACTAACGTAACCTTTCATAATGCTTGCCTAGAAAAAGTGACTGATATACCAATGGATGAGTAAATATTTGAGAAATTGAAAGGAACAACTTTTAAACTTATTAATCTTGTTTCAGTTTCAGTTCAGTTCAGTCACTCTGTCGTGTTCAACTCTTTGCAACCCCATGGACTGCAGCACGTCAAGCTTCCCTGTCCATCTTGTTTAGGAGAGAGTTTCTCAAAATATAGCCCCCTTTATCAGAATCTCCATGGTGTTTATCGGAATACTCCAATTACTGGGCCCTACTTTTACTTAATGAAGCAGAACCTCTAAGGCTGCACCCAAATAACAAGTTTTAATAAGTTCTCTTAGATGATTTGTGTGTTAAAGATTAAGAATCATTACTTTATATACTAGAAGATAGACTATCACAGCGACAGACATTCAAATGACTATTAAATGAAAAGATACAGAAGCAACTCTGAACTCAATTCAGGCCACAGTGCCTTAAGGAAAAAAAAATTAAGCACACTTCATTTTACCTTATAAAATTCTTAGCTGGACCTATATACAGTTAGGGGAAGCACACTGACTGAAACTGCCCACCCTGGCCAGGCACCATAGTAACCATTTGCATGAGCTGTTTTACAACAGGAGGTCCTGGTAAGGAACACGGAACTAATAAGCCACCACCAACTGGACAAGTTCAGGGAAGGTCAAAAGGAGACACCACATGTCTGACCACCTCCCAGAATCCTTCTCTCTTGCATCCATCTTGGCTGAACAAGGCGTGTACCACCAGGAAGGACTCTGAGTCAGAATAATTGGCTAAAGACAACCCAGAAACTAATCCCATCACCATAAAACCCTAGACTGTGAGCCACTTGGCAGAGCTGTTCTCTTGGGTTCCCTTACCTTCCTATTGCTCTCCACCCGGGTGCCCTTTCCCAATAAAATCTCTTGCTTTGTCGGCACATGTGAGAGTCTCCTCGGATAATTCATTTTTGAGTGTTAGACAAGAGCCAAGTTTCTTGGAAGGGGTCCCTTTTCCTGCAACAATACTACAGTTCACCAGGACATTTGATTCCTTAAGAACTAAAATCTGGGAATTCCCTAGCGGATCAGTGGTAGGACTTTGTGCTCTCACTGCTGTGGGTTCAGGTTGAATCCCTGGGGCAGGAACTAAGATCCTGCAAACCGCGCTGCATGACCAAGGGGAAAAAAATTTATTTTCTAAAAAGAAGTTTTCTAGGCAACATGTGCATACGTGCTTAGTCATGTCCAACTCTTCGTGACCCACTGGACTGTAGCCCACCAGGCTCCTCTGCCTGCGGGATTTTTCAAGCAAGAATACTGGAGTGGGTTGCCATGTCCTCCTCCAGAGGATTTTCCTTTAAAAATCATACACTCAGAAGATAAAAGAATACCAAACACAAAGAAGACAATGTAAAGTGTGACTTCATTCAGCCCTTATACTCAATTAATTACAAATCGCACAATTACTGTCTGTCATAATGTAACCTTATTCTGACCAGAAGGTAAGCACTATACTTGCATGTTTTTACTCATTTCAATACAAAATTTATTACTTCTAAAATAAGTTCACAAGGAAAACACTAAAAAATTCATTTTGTGTATCTTTTGAACAGATGTAATTCAAATTAGGTAGATGGTTTCAGTCAAATATTTTTCCTTTATTATTGAAATTTCCTTTGTTTGTACCATCAACACAATTTAGGATATATCAGCTAATCTTTGGTAGTTTATGACAACTTTAATTTCCTATTTGCTTCTATAACAGTTTAAATAACACTGGTAACCAGTGTTATTTAAATATTTCAAAGAGTAGAACAAAAACTACTCTGGGAACTTTTCTTATTAACCTTACACTAAGAATTCTTTCCAAAAACACTGATATTATCTACTGCTATAATTCTTTTGCTTTTTAGCACTTTCAGTGAATCACAGAACTCCAGAGCAAGCTAGCATTACTGAAAATGGGCTGCTAATGAATACAATTTAAATATACAAAGAACGTTCAGGTGACTGAACATAGCCACCATACAGAAAAACATCTCCCAAAAAATACATTTCAGATAAACAATGACTTTGGTGCAGGATTTCCTGGAGTCTCTTAAGTCCCTTGAAATTGTGTGCAAAATTTAATAGGCATATGTATGCATATGTTTCTCTGGAATAAATCTCTACAAACTCAAAAAGATTCTCACAAAAGCAAGTGACCCAAAACTAAAACTATGCTTAAAGTCAGTTCAGTTCAGTTCAGTCACTCAGTCGTATCTGACTCTTTGTGACCCCATGAATTGCTGCATGCCAGGCCTCCCTGTCCATCACCAACTCCTGAAGTTTACTCAAACTCATGTCCATCGAGTCGGTGATGCCATCCAGCCATCTCATCCTCTGTCGCCCCCTTTTCCTCCTGCCCCCAATCCCTCCCAGCAACAGGGTCTTTTCCAATGAGTCTCAACTCTTCGCATAAGGTGGCCAAAGTATTGGAGTTTCAGCTTCAGCATCAGTCCTTCCAATGAACACCCAGGACTGATCTCCTTTAGGATGGACTGGTTGGATCTCCTAGGAATCCAAGGGACTCTCAAGAGTCTTCTCCAACACCACAGTCCAAAAGCATCAATTCCTCAGCACTCAGCTTTCTTCACAGACCAACTCTCACATCCATACATGACCACTGGAGAAACCATAGCCTTGACTTGATGGACCTTTGTTGGCAAAGTAGTCTCTGCTTTTTAACATGCTATCTAGGTTGGTCATAACTTTCCTTCCAAGAAGTAAGCTTAAAGTTAGGAAGTAAGAAAGGAAAATTGGTAAATATTTATATCCTATGTCATCCTAAGGAAAATACAAGACAAATTTTAAAGCATCCAACTTTAGATACAATTAAATGAGAAAATAAAAATCAGAGCAAACAGAATGAAAAAAGTTTAATTAAAATTAATCCTGGTATAAAATAAAAATGCAAAACACTAATCATTAAGTCTTGCATTCTTACAAGAGGTGGGTAAAAGGTTGTTCCCTTTATTTCCCATTAGGTCAGATAAGAGAGAAAAGGGTTCAATTACTTAAACAAATCCCATATGATTATACAGTGGAAGTCACAAATAGATTCAAGGGATAAGATCTGATAGAGTGCCTGAAGAACTATGAAGGAAGGTTCGTGACACTGTATAGGAGGCAGTGATCAAAACCATCCCCAAGAAAAAGAAATTCAAAAAGGCAAGAATGGTTGTCTGAGGAGATCTTACAAACAGCTGAGAAAAGAAGAAAAGTGAAAGGCAAAGGAGAAAAGGAAAGATACACCCATCTGAATGCAGAGTTCCAAAGAAAAGCAGGAGAGATAAGAAAGCCTAAATGATTAATGCAAAGAAATAGAAGAAAACAACAGAATGGGAAAAACTAGAGATCTCTTCAAGAAAATTAGAGATACCAAGGGAACATTTCCTGCAAAGATGGGCAAAATAAAGGACAGAAACGGTATGGACCTAACAGAAGCAGAAGATGGTAAGAAGAGGTGGCAAGAATACACAGAAGTACTATACAAAAAAGATCTAATGATCCAGGTAACCACGATGGTGTGATCACTCACCTAGAGCCCGACATCCTGGAGTGTGACGTCAAGTGGTCCTTAGGCAGCATCACTACGAACAAAGCTAATGGAGGTGATGGAATTCCAGCTGAGCGATTTTAAATCCTAAAAGATGATACTGTGAAAGTGCTGCACTCAATATGCCAGCAAACTTGAAAAACTCAGCAGTGGCCATAGGACTGGAAAAGGTCAGTTTTCATTTCAATCCCAAAGAAAGTTCAAACTACCACAAAATTGCATTCATTTCACACGCTAGCAAAGTAACACTCAAAATTCACCAAGATAAGTTTCAACAGCACAAGAACTAAGAACTCCCAGATGTTCAAGCTGGATTTAGAAAAGGCAGATGAACCAGAGATCAAATTGCCAATATCCATTAGATCATAGAAAAAGCAACAGAGTTCCAAAAAAAAACATCTACTTCTGCTTTACTGACTACACCAAAGCCTTTGATTATATGGATCACAATAAACTGTGGAAAATTCTTCAAGAGATGGGAATACCAGACACCTGACCTGCCTCCTGAGAAATCTGTATGCAGGTCAAGAAGCAACAGTTAGAACCAGACATGGAACAATGGACTGGTTCCAAATTGGGAAAGGGGTACATCAAGGCTGTATACTGTCACCCTGCTTATTTAACTTCTATGCAGAGTACATCATGCAAAATGCCGGGCTGGATGAAGCACAAGCTGGAATCAAGATTGCTGGGAAAAATATCAATAACCTCAGATATGCAGATGACACCACCCTTATGGCAGAAAACGAAGAGGGACTAAAGAGTCTCTAGATGAAAGTGAAAGATAAGTGTGAAAAGACTGGCTTAAAACTTAACATTCTAAAAACTAAGATCATGGCATTCAGTCCCATCATGTCATGGCAAATAGAAGGGGAAACAATGGAAACAGTGAGAGACTTTATTTTCTTGGGCTCCAAAATGCAGCCATGAAATTGAGATGCTCGCTCCTTGAACGAAAAGCCATGACCAACCTAGACAGTATGTTAAAAAGCAGAGACATTACTTTGCCAACAAAGGTCCATCTAGTCAGCTATGGTTTTTCCAATAGTCATGTATGGCTGTGTGTTGGACCGTAAAGAAAGCTGAGAGCTGAAGAATTGATGTTTTTGAACTGCAGTGTTGGAGAAGACTCCTGAGAGTCCCTTGGACTGCAAGGAGCTCAAACCAATCCATCCTAAAGAGAATCAGTCCTGAATATTCATTGGAAGAACTGATGCTGAAGCTGAAAGTCCAATACTTTGGCCACCTGGTGCGAAGAACTGACTCACTGGAAAAGACCCTGATGCTGGGGAAGATTGAAGGCAGGAGGAGAAGGGGATGACAGAGGATGACAGGTTGTATGGCATCACCAACTCGACGGACATGAGTTTGAGCAAGCCCTGGGAGTTGGTGATACACAAGGAAGCCCAGAATGCTGCAATCCATGGGGTCGCAAAGAGTCAGACATGACTTAGTTACTGAACAATAACAACAATGGAGCCGATCAGACCAGCTGGAAGAGAAAGATGGCACCTCCAACTGATAGGAAAACAGATATTCTTAAAAACAAAAACAAAACAAAAAGGCACCCCGGTAATTATGATGTACTTATTCCTTTCATCCTCACTTCCCAACTTTCAAAGATTCACTGATTAAGAGAAATGGAAAAACTCATTAACCTTCAGAAAAATCTTTCATAAATATTCTCTCTCAACAAAGTTCTAGAAAAATCCGGTGGCAGAAAAATGGTTAATTGCAAAACCACAAACCAAAAGAGCCACCTGAGCTAAGGCAAAGACTAACATCAGGAGAATGATACTTAGCAGAGATGGTTGCTAGAAAATTCCAAAATGAAAAGTTAATAAACTGAACTTTCATCAACTAAGTTTAAGATACATCTATTTTACCCAAAATTTCTAGTCCTCATTAAAACATCTTACCTATCAATGATTCAAAGATACAATATGAATAATCACAATGAACTAAAAAACAAACAAAAATAAAACTGCCCTTTGAACACACAATAAAGGACACCATTAAATATTTTATTACTGTTGTTAAATCCAAGAAAGAAGGTGAGAAGCTTTTACTTCTTTTCTTCTATCACTATCATTTATATTAACAAATAGACTTACTGGTTCCACAACACAACCAACTTCTCAAACTACATAAACGTTTTTAAAATCTTAATGAGTAACATATGTTACAGGATCTAGTAGACAGGTCATAAAATGCCCAGTCAAAATTGGCAAGCAGCAATAGCCATAAAATCCTAGTTGCCATGATAAATAAGTCACCTATCTTGTAAGCATTTTTTTTTAATCATAAAAGCACTTTTATAAGGCTCATTATAATAGCACTTAGCCCTCACTAGCCCAAACATTTCATAAAAGGTTTGGGTTGCAGGCACTTAGAAAAGTAGTGGCAATAAGACTAAAATGTCAGCATCAATATCACAAGGCAAAATGTAACTACAAAGAGGGTGAAAACGGGACTTCCTTGGTGGTACAATGGATAAGGATCCACCTGCCAATACAGGGGACATGGGTTCAATCCCTGGTCTAGGAAGATCCCACAAGTCTCAGAGCAACTAAACTGGTGCACCACAACTACTAGCTCACACTGCAGAGCCAGTGGCCGCAACTACCAAACCTGTGTGTTGCAACTATTGAAGCCCATCCAGGGCCCATTAGCCGCGACTGTTGAGTCTGTGTGCCACAACAACTGAAGCCTGCATACCCTAGAGCCCACAGGCTGCAACGTCTGAAGCCTGCACGCCCAGAGCCCATGCTCTACAACGAGAGAAACCGCCGCAATGAGAAGCCCACACAGGGCAACGAGAAGCAGCCCCCACTGCTTGCAACTAGAAAGAGCCTGTGCAAAGGAACAAAGACTCAGTGCAGCCAAAAATGAAAATAAATAATTTTTTTTTAAAGAGCGCAAATGAAGAACAATGGAGCACATGTCCCCGGACAAGCAGCAGAAAGGAAACAGCCTTGAAATAACTGACTGAGGAATAAGACTGGCTGATAGACAGTAACAGGTGTAACTATAAAGTTGTAAAAATTATACTTAAAAAAAGGAAAGAGTAGGATAAACTGGGAAATATAATCTATAAAGCAGAGCAATTTTACCTCTATTTCGTAAAGAATACATGTCTACAAACCAATACAGCAACAGGAAAACAGGCCAGTAACAACTAATTCATCAATGAAAAGCAAATGACAAACACAGCAAAAACAAAATGCAAACTAGAATAAGTTAAAAAATAAGTTAATATACTGTTTTTCACATATGTGACTGGCAAATAATCTTTAAATGTTAATGTCTATCAATGATGACAAAGTTATAAGTACATTCTCTCACATTAGTTCAAGAAACAAGTTTCATTTTGAAACATTAAGCAAAAAGTTTAAACATAACCTCTGACCAGGAATTCAACTTCTTAAATTTATCCTAACAATGAAATAATTGTGCAAAAATATATCTCCAAGCATGGTCATCAAAGGATAGTTATACCAGTAAATAATATTAAAATGACCAAAGCAGTTAACAGTAATAGACTATTTACAGAAATTTTTAGAAAGTTTTCATCTGAATATTACTTAGCATTAAAATTGTATATTTATGTTTATTAACATGGAAGTAATATAATATTAATATAAAAGAATATATATAATAGATGTTGTAATGTACAAGGAAATAGTTGGGAGATTTCCCAAAATGAATTCCTAGGTGATATCTACCTATACATTCTAGTTTTTCAGAAATTAATATATACTTGAACTTTTTTGTTTTCAAAAATAACATGGTATAATTTTAAAGATTCAAAAATTATTCTACTAAACCATTGATAGTAGTATGACAGTAGAACTTAGTTTTTTAAATAACACTAGAATTGAGCTGATTATTCAGAAAAAAATAAAAATATATAGCCTATGGCAGGCCTTAACAAAATTCCTTCCTCAGTCAAATTTAGGAACTTAACAGTCACCAAGCATAAGTATAAAATCACATTACTATGTCGTGGAGCAATTAAGTCTGTGCCCCACAACTATTGAGGTTGTGCTCTACAGTCCGGGGAACCACAACTTCTGAGCCCACACACCTGCACCCGGCGCTCCGCAACAAGAGAAGCCCGTGCGGCGCAACTGGAGAGGAGCCCTGCTCTCCACAACCAGAGGGAAGCCTGCGCAGCAATGAAGACCCAGCATATCCAGAAATAAATGAACAAAAATAATAAAATTATTTTTTAAATATTATTAAATGAAACTTATACAAGTAAAATTGAGACTGTGAAAGTCAAATTAATTGGTCATTAGGATGTATTAAAAATAGTCTTCACAAAGGTACTATGCAGATTGAGACTGCTTTTTTAACATTCAGATCTTGTTTCTCTTCAGCTTTATGTTACCTTAATTTATGAGCATACTTTATAAAATACTCCTACATTTAAAACAACATATTTTCCCAAATTTAAAATGTTCAATATATGAAACATGTTTCATTTTTAAAATTCTGGGCAAATCCATAAACATTGCACATTAATTGCAATTTCTCCAGCCTTTGGTATGTTCCTTTTATAAGTTTTCTGATATTACCCTGTACTTTTAATTAGGTCAGGCTATCGAATCGAAAAAAATTCATTAAAGTGTATACTTTGTGCATCTTTTTTATACTTTAATAAAATGTTAAAAATAAAACTGAGATCTCTTTAAATGATGCCTCTTTTAAGTTCTTAGATGTTCTCTAGAATAACCAGAAGCAAAAGACAAACCCCTAGGATGTATTTTTGTTTTCTTAGAATACTCAGAATGAACACATTTAAATCCCAGACCAATCTCATATCTCAAAAGAAAAGCGCAGGCAGCATCAATGGAGAAGAGGGACCATTCCATTAAAACTCTTTAAGTTGTTTTTAAGCTGTGAACGCCCTTCAACTTCTGCTCACAAACAAGACTGTGAAGCTGCTGCCCTGCGGTGTTTCCAGGGCTCATGTGTGGGTGTGAGAGCTGGACTATAGGGAAAGCTGAACGCCGAAGAATGGATGCTTTTGAACTGTGGTGATGGCAAAGACTCAGAAGTTCCTTGGATTGCTAGGAAATCAAACCAGCCAATCCTAAAGGAAATCAGTCCTAAATATTCATTGGAAGGACTGATGCTGAAGCGCCAATACTTTGGCCACCTGATGCAAAGAACTGACTCACTGTAAAGACCGCAATGCTGGGAAAGATTGAAGGCAGGAGGAGAAGGGGACCACAGAGGATGAGATGGTTGGATGGCATCCCCGACTTGATGGGCATGAGTCTGAGCAAGCCCCGGGAGTTGGCGATAAACAGGGAGGCCTGGCATGCTGGAGTCCAAGGGGTCACAAGGAGTCGGACACAACTGAGCAACTGAACTAAGCCTGTAACCCAAAATTTACAAAAGTCCCAACTTGACAAATTTCTTTTGTCTTATAGCACTGTGG
Organism: Cervus canadensis; assembly: GCF_019320065.1. Taxonomy (NCBI): domain Eukaryota; kingdom Metazoa; phylum Chordata; class Mammalia; order Artiodactyla; family Cervidae; genus Cervus; species Cervus canadensis. The sequence continues at coordinate 45,738,909 of NC_057388.1, forward strand.
TTCTCATTAGCACCTCTACCAGAGAACAAGCAGAAGAAACAAATAGGTGAAAGTCGAAATCCTCTTCTTACTAGCTGTGTGATCCTAGGAATGCTACTTAATCTCATCGAGGCTCTGTTTGCCCATCTGCAAAATGATAGCATCTACTTTATCTCACTGAGGTTGGGAAACCTCAGTGAGATAAAATATATATAATGGTTAGTTTAGCACAGTACTTGCCACAAGCAGTCAATGACAGCTTTTATCATTTTTCTGAAATTTTATTTTTTAATGTGTTTTCAATTATGTGATGTATTACAGTTGTAAGAAAAAAAAAACAACTATGTATTGATTAGTCTAGTTACTCAAAAAAATACTTTTTCCTACCTCAGTATATGAGACTTAATGTGTTTAGATGTGTTTATTCACCACATCAGTGGTGCTAGTGATAAAGAATCTGCCTGCCAATGCAGGAGACCCAAAAGAGGCAGGTTTGATTCCTATGTTGAGAAAATCCCCCAGAACAGGAAATGACAACCCATTCTAGCATTCTTGCCTGGAAAATTCCATGCACAGAGGAGCCTGGTAGACCACCGTCCATGGGGTCACAAAGAGTAAGACACAACTGATCACACAAACACATAGAGACATACAGCCCATCTTCAACTTGAAACTTTTTATACTAATGCTTCACTATTTTGTTAACAGGAAAAAACGCATAAGAAATGTATATCATGTGATTTTTTAAATGAATGAAAAAGATGGCGTTTTTGAACATGTAAAAGTGGAATACAAAACCACAGATAATGATGAATAACCAATGTGACTTCAAAATATATATTAACAAATTCATCCTTTAGTCCTATTTCTAAAGAAAGAAGGATAAAAGGAAAGCAATACTGGGGGGCCTGCTATATGCTAGGCAAGGTCGAAGACAATCTATAAATGTGTCTCATTAAATCTACCCAACAGTCCTTTGAAAACTGAGAGAGAATTTACCTTGTCAAAACTAACATAATTAGCAAGAGGGATGGAAATGGGATTTAAATCAAGCTCTAGATGGCTTCAAAGCCTACATTCTCTTGTCTCTTAATCATGAACTATATACATAGCAGAAACAATTATGTTATTTTATGGTACAATTTTAGGATGTTTTGAAGCCTCTAAAGTGTCAGTAAAGAGAATATTACTATGATAAAAGGAAAGTTTGTGAACACTATGTTGTTCCAGTTATTACATTAAAAGAACTAGCCTCCAAGTGCCCATTCAATAAGATTTGTTCTCAAGTCATTTATCCTCAGAAGAAGTCTTCCCAGCTACTCCTTTTCAGTTTTTATTTTCACTGCTACCCACTCTGGAATATTACTTTCATTTCTTTGTTTTAGGTAGAAAGTCTCTACATCAAATAGATGACTATTCTTAAGCACCACCAAACTTTTTTAAAACAAAAAATACCTTCTCTCCCTCCTCCACCCTCTGTCCAGCAATTACCACAACTCAGCATTTATGGAGAAGACCAAGCACAATTCCTCATATCATAGTTTAAAAGCAAACAAGATTTTGAACTACTAACTTTACTAGGAAATTAATTCTATGCAAAATGCCTTGTTCATTGCATTGAGATCCTGACTAAACGTTATTCTTACTTCTGTTAGAAGTAACTATGTCACATAACCAGGCTCCATCAAGTGCCTATAATCAGATCTGGAATAACATCCTACAAGTATCCCAAAGACCAAGAATGGATTTATTAATCAGTGCAAAAACTCTAAAACAGTCTTAGAGGCAAGCACATATTAAAACATTTATCAGTACAGAATTGATTATGTAAGCTTGTATGTGTTGTGTGTATGTGCTAAGTTGTGTCCAACTCTTTGCAACCCATGGACTGTAGCCCACCAGGCTTCTCTGTCCATGGGATTTTCCCTGCAAGAATACTGGAGTGGGTTGCCATATTCTCCTCAAGGGTATCTTCACCACCCAGGGATCAAACTCACATCTCCTGCATTGCAGGCAGATTCTTTACTGCTGAGCCATAAAGGAAGCCATTCATAAGCTTGATTAGAATAATAGTAGTTTTCTTTTACACCCAAATTATTTACCTATAAAATCTTTAATGTGGCCTGAGGCCATTATTTGTTTCTTAAGAGCAACAGGGAAAAAGATGTATCATTAGCCATGATATCAGAAGAATATGCAGGATATTTTACAACCCCTATTCCATTACAGCTGTTAACTTTAAAAACATCAGTTAATATTTCATATCTGTGTATAAAGAAAGTACCTGTTTCCTGCCAATAAAAAGTTATATAGTTTGGCACTTCTGTGCTTGTATGTGTATTTTATTTTGTTTTGACTCTAAGGTCTTCCTAGTTCAGAACTTCACAGATCAGCCACTCTCTTTCCTACAATACACAAATAATCCTTCATCCAGGCAGCTGATATTGTACAGATGCATTTGCTTTTTATTTGCTACCAGAACAAGTTACCACAAACTTAGAAGGCTGAAAACTACAAATTTATTATCTTCTAGTTCTGAAGGTTAGAAGTTCAAAATGAGTCTCAATGGGAGAAAATCAAGGTGTTACCATAGCTACATTCCTTTCTGGAAGTTCTAAGGGAGATATCCTCCCCTTGTTCATTCATTATGTTGGCAGAATTTAATTCCTTCAGGTTGTAGCACTGAGGTTCCCATTTCCTTGTTGTCATTCGGGGACAGTTCCCAGCTACTAGAGGACATCTGCATGTCCATGCCTCCCTTCCTTTAACTTCAAAGCCACCTATGGTAGGTTAAGTACTTTCACGCTTCAAATCTCTCCAGCCTCCTCTTCTACCATTCCATTTCTCTGGCTCACTCTTCTGCTTTCCGCTTTCACGTTCAAAAACTCACATATTTAGAATGGTCCCATCTGGATAATCAGAATAATCTCATCTCAAGGTCCACAAGAAACTACAATTGCGAAGTTCCTTCTGCCATATAAGGTACCATATTCATAGGTTCTAGTGAGTAAGATAAAACTATCTTAGAGGAGACACATTATTGTGCCTACCATACAATGGGTTTCCCTGGTGGCTCAGATGGTAAAAAATTTGCCTGCAATGCAGGAGACCTGGGTTAGATCCCTGGGTTAGGAGGATCCCACGGAGAAGGAAATGGCAACCCACCCAATATTCCTGCCTAGAAAATCCCACGGACAGAGGAGCCTGGAGGGCTACAGTCCATGGGGTCACAAAGAGTAGGACACGACTGAGCAACTAGCACTTTCCCTCTCACCACACGACACCGTGCTTGTTGAACGGCACCGACGTAAAGCAAGGAGCAAAACAGCACGTACCCATCCTCTGGCTAAATCAAAACTTCCCAGACTAAAACACAGAGTTCAAAACACTCAGCAATCTTCATCAGATACTACCACCATCGAAGAATCCATCAACTTAGATAGACATTGTCACTACATCCTTACCTCTGCTTAAATGGAAAACTGTCTAAGTATCTCAACAACTCAACAACAAAATATCTAAGTATCTTAACAACTTACTCAAGGCTAACTATAGTTCTCACTGTGAAATAGCACTGGTTTCTACCACTGGCACTGCTTTCTACCACTCTCTGTCTTCACTCTGTTCCACAAATCTTTATCTGGAAGAAAGCTTCCCATAAAGCTAAAGACACCCTGAAAGACACACAGGGTTGAATGAGAACTTCTGGAAAGCATAACATTTTTTATAGCACAGAAACAAAAATCAATTTGTTAAAATAGTGATAAGACCCATCAGTGCAAGATACAACCATCCAAAAACTTAGAATCCTCATATTAAATATATCTGAAGATTAGAGAAAGGGTGTTGCTGCTTTTAAACTAGCTTTGGCTAAAAGGAAGAATAACTTCTATGGGTATAGTTCTCCTGTTTCTCTTCTAAGTAAACAAAAGGCTTGTCTCAGAGAACTTGCCTTAAAGAACTAACTTATGTTAGTTAAACAGACAGAAAAAAGATCCCATAAAACCTTAAGTAAAAATTTTCACAAAATATGTCATCCTTTCAAAACAGAGTAATAACTTTTAATAGCAGTAGACTCCAAAAGGCACAGGAAAGATAAAATGATTTGGCAACTTTATTGTTCTATATCTGCACATTACTTAAGACTCCATGAATCACTCTTGTATCCATTCACTCTTTGGGAATACAGAGATTTTGTATACATAAAATTCAAGTCTGCACTGAACATTAATTCTAATCATATTAAAAAACTAATATTAATGCATGGATTCTCAACCTACAGAGATTTTTAGCAAAGCGATTCAAATTTACAAAGTTCATCTGACTTTATAGACTTTGACTGCATATGTGTAAAAGGCAAATACAAATTATTTTAGTCTAGCTTTCACTAATGGCAGAGTAAATTGGTCAAGTATAGTTTCCTACAGATAATTTCTAAACCTAGATAAGCCATTTTATGTCTTTATTTTGTAATTGGAAGAAAACTGCTCTACAATGTCGTGTCGGTTTCTGCTATACAACACAAGCCAGCCATAACCATTCACATATCCTCTCCCTCCGGAGACTCCCGCTCCTCTTCCCGTCCCACCCCTCTAGGTCATAACAGTGCTATACAGCAACTTTTCTCCAGCTATCTAGTTTACACATGAGAGTGTACAGATGTTGATGCTATTTTCTCCATTCATCCTACTCTCTCCTTCCCCTACCGTGTCCACAAGTCCATTCTCTACATCTGCATCTCTATTCTTTCCCTGCAAACAGGTTCATCAATACCACTTTTCTAGACTCCAGATATATATGACTTAATATGTGGTATTTGTTTTTCTCTTTCTGACTTACTTCACTCTGCATTAACAGGCTCTAGATTCATCCACCTCACTAGAACTGACTCAAATGCATTCTTTTTTATGGCTGAGTAGTATTCCAACACTATTGAGCTATTTCAAATCCTAAAAGATGAAGCTGTGAAAGTGCTGCACTCAATATGCCAGCAAAACTGCAAAACTCAGCAGTGGCCACAGGACTGGAAAACGTCAGTTTTCATTCCAATCCCAAAGAAAGGCAATCCCAAAGAATGTTCAAACAACTGCACAATTGCATTCATCTCACATGCTAGCAAAGTAATGCTCAAAATTCTCCAAGCCAGACTTCAACAGTATGTGAACTGAGGACTTCCAGACATTCAAGCTGGATTTAGAAAAGGCAGAGGAACCAGAGATCAAAATGCCAACATCCACTGGATCATCGAAAAAGCAAGAGAGTCCCAGAAAAATATCTACTTCTGCTTTGACTACATCAAAGCCTCTGACTGTGTGGATCACAACAAACTGTGGAAAATTCTTCAAGAAATGGGAATACCAGACCACCTGACCTGCCTCTTGAGAAATCTGTATGCAGGTCAAGAAGCAACAGTTAGAACTGGACATGGAACAACAGACTGGTTCCAAATTGGGAAAGGAGTACTTGAAGGCTGTATATTGTCACCCGGCTTATATGCAGAGTACACCATGAGAAACGCTGAGCTGCAGGAAGCACAAGCTGGACTCAAGACTGCTGAGAGAAATATCAATAACCTCAGATATGCAGATGACACCGCCCTTATGGCAGAAAGTGAAGGTGAACTAAAGAGCCTCCTGATGAAAGTGAAAGAAGAGAGTGAAAAAGTTGGCTAAAATTCAACATTCAGAAAACTAAGATCATGGCATCTTGTCCCATCACTTCATGGCAAATAGACGGGGAAACAATGAAAACAGTGACAGACTTTATTTTTGGGGGCTCTGAAATCACTGCAGATGGTGACTGCAGCCATGAAATTAAAAGATGCTTGCTCTTTGGAAGAAAAGTTATGACCAACCTAGACAGCATATTGAAAAGCAGACTTTACTTTGCCAACAAAGGTCTGTCTAGTCAAAGCTATGGTTTTTCCAGTAGTCATGTGTGGATGTGAGAGTTAGACCATAAAGAAAGCTGAGCACCAAAGAACTGATGCTTTTGAACTGTGGTGTTGGAGAAGACTCTTGAGAGTCCCTTGGACTGCAAGGAGATCAAACCAGTCAATCCTAAAGAAAATCAGTCCTGAATATTCATTGGAAGGACTGATGCTGAAGCTGAAAGTCCAATACTTTGGCCACCTGATGCGAAGAGTTGACTCATTTAAAAAGACCCTGATGCTGGGAAAGATCGAGGGCGGGAGGAGAAGGGGACCACAGAGGATAAGATGGTTAGATGGCATCACCGACTCGATGGACATGAGTTTGAGTAAGCTCTAGCAGTTGGTGATGGACAGGGAAGCCTGGTGTGCTGCAGTCCATGGGGTCGCAAAAAGTCAGACACGACTGAACTGACTGAATATCCCGCTGCATACTGTATCACATCTTCTTTATCCATTCACCTGTAGATGAACTCTAGGTTGTTTCCATGTCCTGGATATTGTAAATAGTGTTGTAGTGAACACTGGGGTACATGTATCTTTTAGAATCGCAGCTTTCTCAGGGTATATAACCAGTAGTGGATTGTTGGGTCACATGGTAGGTTTATTCCTAGTTTTTTAAGGAAGCTCCATACTATTCTCCATAAAGACTATTTCAGTTTGCATTCCTACCAACAGTGTAAGGGGGTTCCCTTTTCACCACATCCTCTCCAGCATTTATTGTTTATTTTTTGATGATGGTCATTCTGACTGATGCAAGGTAATACCTCATTTTAGTTCTGATTTGCATTTCTCTAATAGTGATGTTGAACATCTTTTCGTGTGTTTATTGGTCTAGATAAGCCATTTTAAAAAACACTTCGTTGAAGGCCCTGGAAAGAAACCAAAGGCAGGAACATACCAAAGGAAGGGTTACATTTAAAGTACATAAATTGCAAAGGATAAGAGTTCTAAGTTTGGGCTTTTTTGCCTAAGGGCACTGACTGCCATTCCTGCCATCAACTCCCATTCCAAAGCCCATAGCTCTTGCAGCAGAAAAATACATGTTTACAGTCCAGAGATGGTAGAGAACATGAATTAAGGTAAACAGATTAACTATAAATTTAGAAACAAAAATCCTAAAAAGAACAGACCCACAGCAGGAGCAAGACCCAAATCCCTTTTAATAGCTTACCATTAAAATAACACATGTCGGCGAGAAGGATCCAGGAGGATTCAGGGAAAAGCAAGCAAAAGTCGGAGGGATGTGTACCCTTTAAAGATAGGCAAGACATGTGAGTTTACTCCATCTTTTAGACAGATCATTCAGGCCATGTGCTCAGTCTCTCCATCATGTCTGACTCTTTGCAACCCTATGGACCACAGCCCACCAGGCTCCTCTGTCCATGGGATTTCCCAGGCAAGATAACTGGAGGTTGTCATGCCCTCCTCCAGGGGATCTTCTCAACCCAGGGACTGAACCTATGTCTGTTGCATCTTCTGCATTGCCATATGGGTTCTTTACCACTAGCACCATTTTGGAAGCCCCTTTTTAGACTGACGGTTGTCTCCAAACACTACATGGCTCAAGCAGCAAACACCTGGAACCTTACTATAACCTGAGGTATTACAGGACAGAGCTCAGAGCTGAAAGAGCAGCTGGAAATTTAGGAAGGAAACTTTGAAGGAAAAAAAAGAAACGAAAAAGTTGAGGCCCATGATCTTAGTATCAACTCTGCCAAAATTCTTGGTGACATCTAAATAGAGGTACAAGGGAGACCTGTAAGGTACCAGGTCAATAAAGCAATAGCTATAAACCAAAAGAACACAGCAGAGATGAAGATCACAGTACAGAAAGAAGACTGTGTAGTTTGAGATCAACAAGTTAACTGCTAGTTGTAAGAATAACAACAACAAAAAGCAATCCTCACAGAACATAACAGAATCTAAAGTGACAAATGTATTATCCACAATGTCTAGTTTTCAACCAAAAATTACTCCATATGTTGGGTTAATGGTACAAAACAGACAGCCCAGAAATAAATCCACATATTTACTTTTAACAAAGGAGATAAGAACACACAATGGGAAAAAAACAGCTTCTTCAGCAAGTGGCTGGGGAACGCTGGACAGCTGCACGTAAATAAATGTAGAATACCTTGTATCGTATACAAAAATAAGTTCAAAATGGTTTGAAGAAAAATATAAGACACTATACCATAAAACTCCTAGAAGAGAACATAGGCAAAACACTCTGACATAAATTGTACCAGTGTCTTCTTAGGTCTGTCTCCCAATGCAACAGAAATAAAAGCAAAAACAGGGGCTTCTCTGGTGGTTCAGTGAAGAATTTGCATACCAGTGCAGGAGGCACAGGTTTGATCCCTGATTTGGAAGGATTCTACATGCCACAGAGCAATTGAGACCATGGACCACAACACTGAGCCTCTGCTCGAAAGCCCATGTGTGGCAACTACTGAAGCCCCCATATCCTTGAGCCCATGCTCTGCAACAAGAGAAGCCACTGCATTAAGAAGCCTACACACAGCAACTAGAGGGTAGCCCCTGCTCTCCACAAGTAGAGAAAAGCCCACACAGTAATGAAGATCCAGTACAGTCAAAGAAATGAATTTTTAAAAAATGAACAAATGGAAAATAAACATTTAAGCTTTCGCACAGCAAAGGAAACCATAAAAAAAAAAAAAAAAAGACAACCTACAAATTGGAAAAAAATATTTGCAAACAATGTGACCGACCAGGGCTTAATTTCCAAAATATACAAACAGCTCATATAACTCAAAAACAAAAACCCAAACAATCCAATCAAAGAACAAGCAGAAGACTTAAACACAATTCTCCAAAGAAGACATACAACTGGCCAACAGGCACATGAAAAGATGCTCAACATTACTAATTAATTTTAAAAAAAAGAGAGAGAAATGTAAATCAAAACTACAATGACGTGTCACCTCACACTGGTCAGAGGGGCCATCATTAAAAAGTCTACAAGTTAAAAAAAAAAAAAGTCTACAAGTAACAAATACAGGAGAGGGTGTGGAGAAAAGGAATCCTCCTACACTGTTGATGGAAATGTGAACTGGTACAACCACTATGGAGAACTGCATAGAGGTTCCTTAAGAAACTAAAGTTACCATATGATCCAGCAATCCCAGTCCTGGGTATTCATTCAAAGAAAAGTATAATTAAAAAGGTACATGTACCCCAATGTTCACGGCAGCACTATTTACAATAGCCAAGACATGGAAGCAGCCTAGATGTCCCCTGACAGAAGAATGGATAAAGATGGGGTGTGTATATACCCAATGAAACACTACTGGGTAAAGAAAAAAAGAAAGAAAGCCATTTGCAGCAATACAGATGGACCTAAAGAATACCATACTAAGTGAAGTCAGAAAGAAAAAGATAAATACTGTGTCACTTATATTCACAATCTGAAACACAACACAAATGAATTCATTTACAAAACAGAAACAGCCTTGTAGACAGAGAAAACAAACTAATGGTGACCAAAAGGGAAAGGGGAGGGCAGAGGGATAAAGTAGGAATTTGGGATTAGCAGATACAAACTACTATATATAAAATATATCGATAGCAAGGGCCTACAACATAGCACAGGGGACTATATTCAGCATCCTGTAATAAACCATAATGCAAAAGAACATTAAAAAGAATATATTTTATATACATATAAAACTGAATCATTTCTCTGTACACCAGACACTAACACAATATTGTAAATCAACTATATTTCAATTAAAAAAATTACTCCACATGCAAAGAAATGGGTGTACATAACCCATACTCATGGGGAAAAAATTAAAAGGCAAACCATAGGAATTGACTCTGCAAGTGGACTCACACAAGAGATTTAGTAGACAATGACTTCAAAACACCTGATTTCCCCTGAAGTAATTCAACATAAATACTAAGTAGATTGTGCTAAATTAAAGATGCATGTTGTAATCCCTAGAGAAATTCCTACAAAAAAATAACGCAAACCTATAGCTAAAAAGTTCAGAGAAAAACTAAAATGGAATATACAAAGCTATCTGATGAGCGCACACACACAAAAAAAACCCAAGAAATTCCAACAAAGAAAAGCCCAGGACCAGACAGTTGCACTGCTGAATTCTAAAAAACATCTAAAGAAGAATAAAAACCAAAAACTTCTCAAACTGTTCTAAAAACTGAAGAGAAGGGAATACTTCCAAGTATCAAAGCCAAACAGAGATACTACAAGAAAAGAAAACTGCAGGCCAATATCTCTTATAAGTACAGATGTGGGAATTCCCTGGTAGTTCAGTGGTTAGGACTCCACAATTTTACCTGGGGCAGGGGGGGAGATGGGGGGTATGTTTGATCCCTGGTGGGGGAACTAAGGTACTGCAAGCTGCACAATGCAGTCAAAAAGGGGGGGGGGGGGGCAGGGAAAAAGAGGAAAGAATAGATTGGGAAACCTGGAAAGAAGGGGGAAAATACGGATGATGAGAGAAGAAAAGAGAAATGAAAGAAGGGAAAAAATTTGGTAAGACTACATGAGCACACATATAAAGACCATACCAATATAAATTATTACTATTATTAATAACATATCCAGAAGTTTTTTTTTTTTTCTTAAGTTTGTGAAATAAAGTGAGAGAACTGAATGAAATGGTAAAGAGATCTGGAAATTATTTGGTGCAAATAGTTAAGTAGAATATCTCAACTTGTAAGTTTAGAAACAGGAATAGTGTCTAGTCTCCACCTAGTTCCTCCTTTTCATCTGCATTTACTTGCACAGAAAACCTTTCCAAAAAGTTTGGAACTTTTCAGTTCACTTTCCTCAAGTCTCCTCAGCCCAGATGAGGCCACATGTCTACATCTAAACAGTAAGAGAAAGGAATGACACTATCAGGACCAATCATGATTTAAGTCCTGGAGCAGGGGAGGAGTCCCATCCTTGTGCTCAATGTTACCAAGAAGACGAAAACTCAACAAATACTGAACTCTGCCAGAAAGGATGAATGAGAAAGAAACTGGGAAGTCCACCAGTAATGTTATGTTAGACTGACCAAGTGTAGATTCATACACTTTGGAAACCAAATTAAAATGTAAGGGCTGATATCCTGCTTTGAAAAATAAAGATCCTATCCAATTGTTCTTTCCTGCAATATATGAAGGAAGTCTTCAGTTGCTGATAAATTCAGCATTTTCTTCAGGAAGCTGCTCTGGGTAAACTTGAGAAGTGATGCAGAACATATAACATAGACATGGAGATTTTTCAAAGCAGACTGAATGTTATCAATCCCTATAAATGCTGCAGGAAATTCTTTGTAAATCTCTATATATCACCTCATTCTGACCATCATGCTTTTCTGAGTACTCACCAGAATAAACTAGCCATATACATAAGATATATCCCTAGATAACTAACTTGGCCTTTTTGAGTTATATGCTGTAAATCAACTGGATTTTAGAGAACGATTTGCCAGATACAATGACTTGGGAATTCCTTTTCCTCAAAGGGAAATTATTTCAGTTTTAATATAATTAATATGAAAATAATACAGATCATCACCACTTACCTCTGAATATATTCCTAGTTGTGATAATAAAAGTGTACTATCAGCATTATCTTCTATTTAGATACGGTTAAAAAATATATATTTCTAATTGGTTGAAACAGGTTTCAAGTCCCTAACCAAAAATTAAAACAAATGACTAAAACTGTATCCTGTCCTACCAAACATGTCTCTCAAAAGATCATACCTGCCTACCTGCCCTGTTGTTTACACGGTATTAAAATGAAGAACTCTAGAAGTATAACTATGATCATAAAAATACATTGAACCTCTAAATTCGCCTATAGCCAATCTCAATTTACTAAACCAAAGATTGATAAAACCTGTTTACCATAGTTCTTAGAATTTTTATATATAAAGCAATCAAGTATAATGGCAATGAAAAGTAGAACAGCTCACCTAATGTTCCCCCAAAATATCAGATTTAGACATTCAAAGCTGAAATTCACTAGAAGCAGGCTGACGCCATTTTTAAGGAACAATCAATAAAATAATCAATAAAAAGGAACTGTCAATAAAATTAGATGCCGGTATTTGGGGCATTGTTTATATTCATTTAAGCTACACTGCCATTTAAAAAATTTATATACTCTGGTTTAAACATCCAAATAGGAAATAAATCCCTAAGGAACAAAAAAATAAAAAATTTGGTACAAAAATTTTACCCATTGAAGAATCTTACACTAAATTAATTTTTCTCAAACAATGATGAATATTCCAACATGGGGTGACAAATAATAAGGTAAACTACAGTTTCCATAAGCATTACTTGACCATATGAAATAAATTATATACCCAAAAATACTACTTTGAAATGCACAGAAACTTTGAAATGTTACAAATAACATACTAAAGTTTACAAAAACTAACCTGCCATTTTTGTCTGGATATAATTCTTGTTTTTTGACACTACGTGATGAAAGATAAAACTAGTAAAATAAGAGTTTAAAATGCTGTATGGGTATTATCTGTTAAATATAAATTTGACTAACATTAAATTCAATTAGTTAAAAAATGAGGGTTTATCGGTGTGTAATTTTATTGATAACACGCATATGTCTTCACTACTGGCAACCCTAGACATCAGCATAAACGCATTATTCTGGATTTAAGCACAGCGTCACCCCCATCTGGGGGCAGCTGAATCCAGTCACATATGGGAGTATTTTCCCTGGTGGCTCAGACAGTAAAGAATCTGGCTGCAATGCAGGAGACCTGGGTTGGACCCCTGGGTCAGGAGGATCCCCTGAAGAAAGGAATGGCTACCCACTCCAGTATTCTTGCTTGGAGAATTCCATGGACAGAGGAGCCTAGAGGGCTACAGTCCGTGTGGTCACAAAGAGTTGGACACAACTGAGTAACTAACACTTTCACATTCAGAGACCATCTAAATCATTGGAAAAGACCCTGATGCTAGAAAAGACTGATGGCAAAAGAAGGGAGCAGCAGAGGATGAAACAGTTGGATAGCATCACCAACTCAATGGACATCAATTTGAGCAAACTACAGGAAACAGTGGAGGATAGAGGGGCCTGGTGTGCAGCAGCCCATGGGGTCACAAAGAGTCAGACACAACCTAGTGATCCAAAAACAATAAATCAAACACAGTTACTGAAGACATTTGTCATCATATGTGACTAACACTGCAGGTTTAAAAAGGCATATATTGAATTTGCTATGTTGAAGCTATATATGTTTTAAATGCATTTCAGATATCATCTCACCTAAAGATTATCATATTAAGTGAATTAAGTCAGAAAGAGAAAGACAAATATCATATGATATCATTGAGAGGTTAAATCTAAAATATGGCACAATGATCTTAGCTATGAAACAGAAACACACTCACAGACATAGAGAACAAACATTGTTATCAAACAGGAAAGGGGATGAGGGAGGGATAAAGTAGGAGTTTGGGGTGAGCAGATAGAAACTACTACATATAAAATAGATAAACAACAAGGTCCTTCTGTGTGTAGCATAGGGAACTATATTCAATAAACCATGATGAAATAAATCATGATGGAAAAGCATATTAAAAAGAACACGTGTGTGTGTGTATGTATAACTCAATCACTTTGCTATACACCAGAAACTAACACAACATTGTAAAACAACTATTTGTTGTTGTTGTTCAGTCACTAAGTCGTATCCAACTCTTCTGCCATCCAATGGACTATAGTCTGCCAGGTTCCTTTGTCTATGGGATTTCCCAGGCAAAGCAACTATAGTGAGTGAAGTTGCTCAGTTGTGTCCGACTCTTTGCGACCCCGTGGACTGTAGCCTACCAGGCTCCTCCGACCATGGGATTCTCCAGGCAAGAATACTGGAGTGGGTTGCCATTTCCTTCTCCAGGGGATCTTTCCAACCCAGGGACTGAACCCGCGTCTCCCACATTGGAGGCAGACGCTTTAACCTCTGAGCCACCAGGGAAGCCATCTTAGATCTAATTTAATCCTGGAAACAGTTACACGGACTGCTTACAAATTTCCCACTAATAAACAATTTTTAAAAGCCTGAAATAAAACTTCCTAAAATTTTCAGCAACTATATCATCTTACAGACATCTCAAAAAAATTAATTAGTTCATTAATCACCTATTATGTGACAAGACTATTATAAAACATACTTTTTCCCACCTATGAATAAATCAAAAATGTTTGCATATAAGTACTGTTTTATCAGATCGAGAAAGTATCAGTTACAATAAGAATATTAATTGATAAAATAAACTTAGACTATCCGTTCCTTCCATAATAAATATTTCATAAAATGCTTCTGTGATAAATTTGGTTTTAAGAATATTTTCTCATGATATATGGTGCTAATATGCTGCAACTTAGCAACAAAATTATAAAACTCAGAGAACAGACCAGACACAATGAAAATTAATGGGAGGATATACTTTCTTTTTTTGGCTGTGCCACACAGCATAAAATACATTCACTGTATAAACATGGTATATCTTAAATGTGATTTAAGTGTATTGCCTTAACTAATGCTCAAAAAAAGACCTAAATTATCTACTCCCAAGACTTGTCCTGAAGAAATCACAAATTATTGTGATACAATTTAATCCTGAAATCTGCACTATGTAGTTTTTTTTAACCATACATAATAATCTGAATGAAAAGCTACATATAAGTCTGCACTAAACAAATTCTGCTTATTCTATCAATAAGTTACCAGTTTGATTTTAATTTTTACTTCCCTAATGCCTAATGATGTTGAGTATTTTATATGCATATTTTCCATTCACATACATTCTTTGATGAAGTGTCTGTTCAAAGATTTGCCTATTTTTTAATTTGGTTGTTTATGTTCTTACCAATGTTCAAAGTTTTTCATATATTCTAGACACAAGTCCTTTATCAAATATATACTCTGCAAACATTTTCTGTCTATGGCTTGCTTGTCTTTTCATTCCTCTAACAGAATCACTCATAGAAGTTTTAAAATTTGATAACATCTATTTTACCAATTTGTGTGTGGTGGTGGGGGGAGGGGACTGTGCTTTTGGTTATACATCTATGAAATCATTTTCTAATCAAAGTCATAAAAATGTCCTATGTTTCCTTTCAGAACTTTTATAGTTTTAAGTTTTACATTTAGGACTATGATCCATTTTCAGTTTTGCTTTATTTTTTAATATGAAGTAAGGTCTGAATACAAGTTCCCTGTTTTACATATGGCTATCCAATTGTTCCAGTACCATCTGTTGAGAACACTATCTTTTCTTCAATAAATGTGCCAAAAATCCATTTTTCTTACATGTGTGAATCTTTTTCTGGGCTCTCTACTCCATTCCATTGACCTGACTATCTCTTTGTCTTGGTTAGTAGAAGTCACTGCAATAGGTCTTCCAATCAGGTATGGTTAATGCTCCAACTTTGCTTTCTTTTAAAAGTTTTGGCTATTCTAGATCCTCTGTATTTGCATATGAATTTTAAAATCAGTTTGTCAATGTCTAATAAAAGCCTGCTGGGACTCAGACTGTAATTGTGTTGAATCTATACAAATCAATTTAGAGAGACTGGGCATATTAAAAACAATCAAGTTTTCCAACTCACAGACAAAATTTATTCACTTATTTAGGTCTTTTTCTATTGTTCTCGATAATGTTTTTAGTTCTCAGTATACAGGTCTTGTGTTCAGTTCAGTTCAGTTCAATTGCTCAGTCGTGTCCGACTCTTTGCAACCCCATGAACCACAGCACGCCACGCCTCCCTGTCCATCACCAACTCCCGGAGTCCATCCAAACCCATGTCCATTGAGTTGGTGATGCCATCCAACCATCTCATCCTCTGTCATCCCCTTCTCCTGCCCTCAATCTTTCCCAGCAACAGGGTCTTTTCAAATGAGTCAGCTCTTCGCATCAGGTGGCCAAAGTATTGGAGTTTCTGCTTCAACATCAATCCTACCAATGAACACTCAGGACTGATCTCCTTTAGGATGGACTGGCTGGATCTCCTTGCAGTCCAAGGGATTCTCAAGAATCTTCAACACCACAGTTCAAAAGCACCAATTCTTTGGTGCTCAGCTTTCTTTATAGTCCAACTCTCACATCCATACATGACCACTAGAAAAACCACAGCCTTGACTAGACGGACCTTTGTTGACAAAGTAATGTCTCTGCTCTTTAATATGCTGTCTAGGTTGGTTATAACTTTCCTTCCAAGGAGTAAGTGTCTTCTAATTTCATGGCTGCAATCACCATCTGCAGTGATTTTGGAACCCAGAAAAATAAAGTCAGCCACTGTTTCCACTGTTTCCCCATCTATTTTCCTCTTTTGTCAAATTCAACCCTAAGTATACAGGTCATGTGTATCTTTTGTCAAATCAACCTTAAGTAGTTCATATTTTTTATGTTATTCTGAGTGGTATTTTTTAACTTCAATTTCCAATTGCTTGTTAATACTATTACATAGAAATAAAAGTAATTTTTATATATTGATCATATATCCTGAAATCCTGCTAGATTCGTTTATTAGTTCTACTAACTTCTTGTGAACTCAAAGCAAGATGCTGCTGCTGCTGCTAAGTCGCTTCAGTCGTATCCGACTCTGTGTGACCCCATAGACGGCAGCCCACCAGGCTCCGCCATCCCTGGGAGTCTCCAGGGAAGAACACTGGAGTGCGTTGCCATTTCTTCTCCAATGCAGTAAAGTGATAAGTGAAAATGAAGTCACTCAGTCGAGTCCAATTCTTCGAGACCCCATGGACTGCAGCCTACCAGGCTCCTCCATCCATGGGATTTTCCAGGCAAGAGTACTAGAGTGGGTTGCCATTGCCTTCTCCAAGCAAGATACTACTACATACCTATTAGAATGGCTAATATTAAGATGACTGACTATAACAAGTGTTACCAAGGATGTAGAGAAAGTGCAGTTTTCATCAACTTCGGGTGGAATACCTGGGCAATTTCAGATCATATACACTCAGTATATGATCTGGTTGTTCCATATCTATATTTTTTATCAAAGAGAAATGAAAGCAAATGTCTATAAAAACACCTTTATATGAATGTTTATAATAGTCTGATTTGTAATAACCAAAAATTAGGAACAACTCAAATATAAATCTACAGGTGAATGAATAAACCAACTGTGGAATATCCATAATAATGGAAAACTACTTAGCAATAAAACAGAACAAGCTATTGATACACACAACACAGATGAATCAAGATAATTAAGCTGACTGAAAAAAGCCAAAAAAAAAAAACAACCCACACACAAACTATCTGATTCCATAGAAAGCAGATCCATAAATGCACGAGAAGATATTATCAAGGGGCATAAGGAAACTTTGAGGGAGATAGTCATGTTCACTATCTTAATATTGATGGCTTCATTTCACAACTTGCCAATATGTAAATTTTCAACATGCTGCAGTTTACTGTATATCACTTAAACCTCAATTTTTAAAAAAAGAAAATATGCCAGCATGCTAGGTCCCAGAATAGACTTTTTAATTGATAAATAACTTTAAATTGATATATAATTCACACAGCATAAAATTCAACCTTTTGAAGCATACAATTCAGTGGCTTTTTGTAGTGACAGAAAGCGCAACAATCACCAGTATTTAATTCCAGAACATTTTCACCAACCCAAAGAGTGGCACCCATTAGCAGTCACTGACATTCCCCCCAGTCCCTCAGAATATAATTAATTTCCGGATGACAATGTATTTCATCTGATCACTACATTTCAAGCCTTAAGACATTTCAAATTTGAGAGACTAGTTTTAAGTTAATTTCAAGTACCTGCTACTGTTTATCACTGTATTCTTTCTAATGAGAACCAGAACCATACAAATATAAACATAATTTCACAGAAGTTCCAATCATAGAAATGTCATTTATAGTGTACATGTGTACCTGTAACAGTGATTACTAAATTATTAACATTATTAAAACATTAACACCAAATGTAGAAACTTTATCTCCCTCTTGACTCTCCTTATTATCAATGCTAGGACTGTCCAAGAATAAACTACAGTGGTGAATGATGAAGACGTGATGCCTCTGAAATTTTTGAATAGCACATAATGTGCAAAGCTTTAAATATTTAAATTAATACAATCCACTTTGAGATACATCTACCATTTACTACACTTTCTCAACAACTCGTCATCATTTAACATTTATAAAACTTTGGGTAAAGCCAAAGCTTCACTGGAAAGATAATGAGCTTATACTCTGCACTGCACCAACTTAGAACATTATGATGAATAACTGTGCCTTAATGAAGAAAAAAGAAGACATCACCATTTGCCTCACAGCATATGTTGTTTCTAGAAGAGATGATAATCAAAATCAAAATCTAGCAATTTTTTATTATGGAAGAGAGTCAG
Source organism: Cervus canadensis (assembly GCF_019320065.1). Classification (NCBI taxonomy): domain Eukaryota; kingdom Metazoa; phylum Chordata; class Mammalia; order Artiodactyla; family Cervidae; genus Cervus; species Cervus canadensis. The sequence continues at coordinate 45,757,236 of NC_057388.1, forward strand.
TGATGATATATATAATAAGCCTCGGAATAATGTGTGTTTGCTTTTTAATGACTCTATCACCCTACAGTTTATTTTTTGGAGCACAGAAATTAAATGTGACAAAACAAAAAATAACAGCTGATACTAGGATTTTTTACACTTTTATATTTAGCACATATTGTGAAAAAATCCTGAAGTATTTCTCACTGCTTAAAAATTAACTTTTTATGTAATATATTCCAAGCATACTAAATTACAAGTTCAATATATTCCCAATGATGTGCCTAAGCAATGTATTTGAGCATTATAAACTGAAATGCTGTTGAAGAATGATTTGTGAAGGATATTACCTTTCTATAATCAAAAACAAGCAACAAGCATTACAGTATGACTACATAATTGAAATATCAAAGATAGGAAAATTCAAAAAGAACATAAAATGCACATCTTTCTGATATTCTTTTGGCACAACTACTTTCAAAACACATTCCTGAGAGTAAGGAGACTCTTGATATTTGAGATGGATGTAATCAAGGACTTTCTGAACCTAAAATGGTACAAGTTCCACTAAACACATCCACTTCAGAAAAATTACTGGGTACCCAATGAAAACAAGAAAGTCACAAAGCCTCATTAAAATGCAGGTGTTAGGTGGTTCTTTGTGTACTTAGAAGATATTCAAAATTTTGCCTAAAAAATTATGAACTCCTTCATCATGGACCTTGCAACTTGTTAATAGTCAAAGCTGTGACTGTTAAACCCTCAAATGTTAAAAGGCTGCTCTAAATGTTTGAGAAAGGAATGATGAATGAGAAACGAATTCAAAAGATGTTCTAAGCACCGTATCAACATGAGACTTGTGACCTAAAAAACAGCACTTCTCCTGAACATTTCCCCCTAGGGAATGAAAACTTAAGTTCGCATAAGACCTATACACAAATGTTAAAGTGGCTTAAATTTATAATCACCAAAAACTGGAAACACAAATATCCCTTAACCAGTGAATCAAAGAACAAGAGGACTTACCAAGTTCATTGAGACTCTGAGCAGCTTTTGTTATCTCTCTACTTCCCCCCTGCAGCTGTCCTTGGAGTCTCTTACTGAGATATAAGATGCGAATGATTCTCCGAAGCAAATCACAGGCAACCTGTGAAATGTTAAGTAAGTAAAGTCAATCCATGAAGTTTTATGACTATGTGAATCTGTTTAATCTTTCCAGATGCTAGAGATTCAATGTCCAGGCAAGACAGAGCTCTGACCAATTAAAGCAGAATCAGTTTTTTTGTTTTTTTTTAATATCCTTATGCAGACCCAGTATATAGCCAAGGTTGACAACCACTGGGCTAGGGCTGCTTAGCTTCCCACTACTGTCCCTTACTGTTCCTTAGTTTATTGTTCCTACATCCCTAGGGGAGCAGACTTACTAGACCTTGAAGAATAAGCATGCCCTTAATTGATTCTTCCTAATTTATCACTAATGACTAAATGTAAAAGAGAAAGCTATTTTAAAAACAAACCTATCATTTGTATGTCACCTTCTATTCCCTTTTCTGTTATTACATCCAATCCTGGGTCTTTACCTATCCAAAAGACTACGACATGAAATAATGACTCATGTATTTCTAGACAGAGGTAATCCAGGGTGACTGCCAGGGGAGAATGACATGAAAGGAGATTGATGGAGTAACATATATGTAATTACCTTCAGCTTCAGTGGTGACAATAAAAAAAAAAAGAGACAGTCTATGTTGCTACATCACAGCCATCTTTGCATGATCCTGAAGCTGGATGAAGCAACAACATCTCCCATCTAAGGAGGACAATCCTAACTGGTGGCAATAATAATTAAAAGCCCTAGGAAGACAGGGTCCCTGAGGCGTCAACTATAAACATTTTTTCTGAATGAAACACACATACACCTCAGAGCCACACACAGCCCCACTTGTGCACGTACAACATACACAAATGCACAATCAAATATGTGTTTACAAACATATGTAAATCAAAGCAGCCAAATACTAAACATGTTTACCTGACTGCTTTTCTGAGTAACAACAGTCTGAAATACTTAAAATAATAAAATAATGTCAAGAAAACCCCCCCGCTGAAAACTGGAAGATTTAGGCATCTTAATCTTTTAGTTAAATTTGATTTATTTTCTGAATAGGTCATGGAAGCATATAATTCAAAATTCAAAAGATCAGAAGATAAAAAGTCACCATCATATTTCTATGTCTCAACTATGTAGTCACCAAAAACAACCACTATTGTCACTTTCTTGCTTGTCAGAATTCTATTTTTAGATGTACTATTTGGAATGTAAAATCCCAAGCAATCATTCCTCTTTTAAGATTCTAAACACATCATGAGGAGAAATACCAGATCTTATTTTAGCCTAATCAGCACGAACTGTCCTTCCAGAATTCCATAATACCTAAACCAATAAAGGATATGCCCTCAAACATGAAAGCTTTGAGCTTATTTCTAATGCTTTTCTGTTTAACCATACTTAATCTGTCACCAAGTCTTACTGATTATTCTATTGTTGCATAATACAATAGTTATTTTACCTCTATTCCCAAAAGCATCACCCTAATCCAAATCTTTACCACTTTTATCTTAACACTGTGGTCTCTTGGGTAGCTTTTCAATCTCCTGCTGAAATCCATCTTGCTGGCTTTATCGTCTTAGAAACAGTTTTCAGCACTTTAGCCCCCCTTTTAATAAATTTCAGTGGCTCTCTACTAACAGATTATGTTGAATTCAATAGCATTTAATAAAATCCTCAGTCATCACATCTTAGATAATCTATAAGGCACCAACTCGCACCATTTCCTAATATAGTTGCTTTCACTCCAATCAATTTGCTTTTCTTCTTTATTTTTTATTTCATACTTTTATCAGCAAACATAATACAAACAATTATTCAGCATTGCCAAGAAATGATCTATCAAGACAGAAAAAGACACAGAGGAATCCTGAATGCATTTTACTAAGGGAAGGAGTCAATCTGAAAAGGCTATATATTATATGATTCCAACTATATGACTCTTGAGAAAAGACACAACTATGGAGACAGTTAAAAAGATGAGCCGTTGCCAGGAGTTGGGAGAATAAAGAGTCAAAGTATAGAGGATTTTGAGGGCACTGAAAATACTATATAAAGTATACTATATAATACTATATAAAGATGGATGTCATTTTAGTTGTGTCTGACTCTTTGCAACCCTATGGACTGTAGCCCACCAGGCTCCTCTGTCCATGCGATTCTCCAGGTAAGAATATTGGAATGGGTTGCCACACGTTCCTCCAGGGGATCTTCCCAACTCAGGGGATCGAACTCACATCTCCAGCAGCTTGTGCACTGCAGGCAGATTCTTAGCCACCAAGCCACCAGGGAAGCCCCATAGTGATGGATATATGTCCTTATGTATTTTGCAAAAGCCATAGAATATATACTGAGAGGACTATGGACTTTCATAATGATGTGTCAATGTAAGTTCATCATTTTTTAACAAATGTGCCACTCTGGTGATACATGTTGACTAACAGGGAGGCTATGCATGTGTGGGGGCAAGGGATACATGGGAAATCTATATCTTCCTCTCAATTTTGCTATGAATCTAAACTGTTCTTAAAAAAAACAGTATTTAAAAATATATTTAGATATAATACATACAGAAAATTACATACAGAAATTAAATAAATCCACTTGGAACTACCATGTGGATCAGGAAACAAAAAGTGCTCTACCACTACATAAGCCCTCCATGTGGTTGCTGCTGCTGCTCAGTTGCTTGGCCAGGTCCGACTCTTGGCAACCCCATTGACTGCAACACGCCAGGCTTCCCTGTCCTTCACGGTCTCCCAGAGTTTGCTAGAACTCATGTCCATTGAGTCGGTGATGCCATACACCATCTTGTCCTCTGTCGTCCCCTTCTCCTCCTTCCTTCAATCTTTCCCAGAATCAGGGTCTTTTCAAATGAGTCAGTTCTTTGCATCAGGAAGTCAAAGTATTGGAGCTTCAGATTCAGTATCAGTTCTTCCATCAAATATTCAAGGCTGATTTCCTTTAGGATGGACTGGTTTGATCTCCTTGCAGTTCAAGGGACTCTCAAGAGTCTTCTCCAACACCACAGTTCAAAAGCATAAATTCTTTGGCGCTCAGATTTTTTTAAGGTCCAAACTCACGTCCATACATGCTGCTGCTGCTAAGTAGCTTCAGTCATGTCCAACTCTGTGCGACCCCACAGACGGCAGCCCAGGAGGCTCCCCCATCCCTGCGATTCTCCAGGGAAGAACACTGGAGTAGGTTGCCATTTCCTTCTCCAATGCAGAAAAGTGAAAAGTGAGAGTGAAGTCGCTCAGTCATGTCTGACTCTTAGCGACTCCATGGACTGCAGCCTACCAGGCTCCTCTGTCCATGGGATTTTCCAGGCAAGAGTACTGGAGTTGGTTGCTCCACATCCATATGTGACTACTAGAAAAACCACAGCTTTGACTATATGGACCTTTGTTGGCAAAGTAATGTCTCTGCTTTTTAATATGCTAAGTTTCTCATAGCTTTTCTTCCAAGGAGCAAGCGTCTCTTAATTTCATGAATGCAGTCACATTCTGCAGTGATTTTGGCGCCCAAGAAAATAAAGTCTGTCACTGTTTCCATTGTTTCCCCATCTATTCACCATGAAGTGATGGGACCAGATGCCATTTTCTTATTTTTTTCAATGTTGAGTTTTACACCAGCTTTTTCACTCTCTTTCATTTTCACCAGGAGGTTCCTTAGCTCCTCTTCACGTTCTGCCATAAGGATGGTATCATCTACATTACTGACATTTCTCCCAGCATTCTTAATTCTAGCTTGAGCTTCATCCAGCCCAGCATTTCACATCATGTACTCTGCATATAAGTTAAATAAGCAGGGTGATAATACACAGCCTTGACGTATGCCTTTCCCAATTTGGAACCAGTCTATTGTTCCATGTCTGGTTCTAACTGTTGCTTCTTGACCTGCATACAGGTTTTGCAGGAGGCAGGTCAGGTGTTCTGGTATTCCCATCTCTTGAAGAATTTTCCACAGTTTGTTGTGATCCACAGAGTCAAAGGCTGTGGTGTAGTCAATGAAGCAGATGTTTTTCTGGAACTCTGTTGCTTTTTCTATGATCTGATGGATGCTGGCAACTTAAACTCTGGTTCCTCTGCCTTTTCTAAATCCAGCCTGAACATCTGGGAGTGCTCAGTTCACATACTGCTGAAGCCCAGCTTGGAGAACTTTGAGCATTACTTTGCTAGCATGTGAGATGAGTGCAACTATGCTGTAGTCTTTGGCCACCTCATGCGAAGAGTGACTCACTGGAAAAGACCCTGATGTTGGGAGAGATTGGGGGCAGGAGGAGAAGGGGACGACAGAGGATGAGATGGCTGGATGGCATCACCGACTCGATGGACATGAGTTTGAGTAAACTCCAGGCGCTGGTGATGGACAGGGAGGCCTGGCGTGCTGCGATTCATGGGGTCGCAAAGAGTCAGACACAACTGAGCAACTGAACTGAACTGAACTGATGCTGTAGTCTGAACATTCTTTGGCACTGCTCTTCTTTGGGACTAGAATCAAACTGACCTTTTCCAGTCCTGTGGCCACTGCTGAGTTTTCCAAACTTGCTGACATTTTGAGAGCAGCACTTTCACAGCATCATCTTTCAGGATTTGAAATAGCTCAGCTGGAATTCCATCACCTCCACTAGCTTTGTTCATAGTGATGTTTTCTAAGACTCACTTGACTTTGCACTCCAAAAGATGTCTGGCTCTAGGTGAGTGATCACACCGTCGTGGTTATCTGGATCATTAAGATCTTTTTTGTATAGTTCTTCTGTGTATTCTTGCCACCTCTTAATATCTTCTGCTTCTGTTAGGTCCATACTGTTTCTGTCCTTTATTGTGCCCATCTTTGCATTAAATGTTCCCTTGATATCTCTAATTTTCTCGAAAACATTACTTAGTCTTTCCCATTCTATTGTTTTCCTCTATTTCTTTGCATTGATCACTTAGGAAGGCTTCCTTATCTCTCCTTGCTATTCTTTGTAACTGTGCATTCAGATGGGTGTATCTTTCCTTTTCTCCTTTGCCTTTCACTTCTCTTTTCTCAGCTATTTGTAAGGCCTCCTCATATAACCATTCTGCCTTTTTGCATTTCTTTTTCTTGAGAATGGTTTTGATCACCACCTCCTGTACAGTGTTATGAACCTCCATCCCTAGTTTTTCAGACACTCTGTCTACCAGATCTAATCCCTTGAATCTATTTGTCACTTCCACTATATAATCCTAAGGGATTTGATTTCGGTCATACCTGAATGACTTAGTGGTTTTCCCTACTTTCTTCAATTTAAATACGAATTTTGCAATAAGGAGTTCATAATCTGAGCCATAGTCAGCTCCCAGTCTTGTTTTTGCTGACTGTATAGAGCTTCTCCATCTCTGCTGCAAAGAACATAATCAATCTGATTTCAATATTGACCGTTCTGGTGATGTCCCTATATAGAATCATCTCCTGTGTTTTTGGAAGAGGGTGTTTGCTATGATCAATGCATTCTCTTTCAAAACTGCTAACCTTTGCCCTGCTTCATTTTGTACTCCAAGGCCCAACTTGCCTGTTACTCCAGGTATCTCTTGACTTCCTACTTTTGCATTCTAGTCATGACATCCTCCATCCAACCTCCCTACTTCCCCCAGCCCAAGAGAGACATCATTCTGGCTTTTGTGGTAATCATGTCCTTATTTTAATTTATAGCTTCATCACTGAAGTGTATATACCTAAATGCTGTAGTTTAATTTGGCTCTTTTTAAATCTATATAGATTCCCTTAGCATCTTTTTTCCTTTGCAATCTGCTAAATATGTTGGATCATCTGTCCTATACAGTTTCCCACAGACTGGGTTTAGTTGATTACTGTCTTCCAGTTTAACAAGTCCCTGTATCTTCTATATTCCCTAAACATTAGTGGTTGGATGTAAGCCGCTTCATCAGATTCAGGTTAGTATTCTGGGCAAATTTATTCATTACTGCTGGTAGCAACACCGATACTCAACATCAAAATCCATTAAAACATAATTTACAACAGACAACAGATGTAGAGAACAAATGTATTGATACCAAAGGGTGAAAGAGGGGGTGGGATGAGTTGGGAAGTTAGGAGTGACACATGTACACACTACTAGCAGATCACCATTGAGAACCTACTGTACGGCACAGGGCACTCTCCTCGGAGCTCGTGGAGGCCTAAATGGGGAGGCAATCCAAAAGAGAAGGGGTACACCAGGAGACACAGGAGATGCGGGTTCAGCCCCTGGGTCAGAAAAACCCCCTGAAGAAGGAAATGGCAACTCACTCCAGTTTTCTTGCATGGAAAATCCCACCAACAGAGGAGCCTGGGGGGTTACAGTCCAGGGGGTTGCAAAGAGTCAGACACAATTTAGCGAATAAACCCCCACCACCAAGTATATGTATGGCTGTCACTTTGCTGTACGGCAGAAACTGACAGCAGTATAAAGCAACTATACTTCAATTTATAAAAAAAATAATAGTAATAATTATGACTGCAAAATGGTGTTACTCCAGTTTTATCATTTTGTCTTTATCTGCTAGCATATAAAATGTCTCTATTAGAAGAAGCTTTACCTCATCTATATTAGTTTATCCAGTGGTATTGTTCATACAGAAAAGTAAGAATTATCACTGGGTTCCTTCCATTGGTATATCAACAGTTTATCTTCCTAATAGCCACAAAAGATGAACAAATAAGTTCACTGTTTTGGATATCATTATGAACTCATAGATTTAAAGATAATTAAAAGATGTGAAGTCACTGTAGCTCTTATCCTTACAGGTACTCACCATGTCCCAGTTTTGGCCCTGGGAGCCCCTGAGGCTGATCGCTTCTATGACCTGTCTGAGACTGAGAGGTCTCCTGGGATACAGGTGTTGCAGTGTTAAAACTGACACGGCGGGTCAGCCTAGCGCCTACTCAAGGTGGCTCCTGAATCCTCTGGTGATGACTCTACTTAGTGGTTATTGATAGCTTCCTCGGGATATACAGGTATAAAAATATTATAATGTATATTGCATGTCCCAGATCTGGAATCAAAGATTTATCAAAGAAGCCCTGATTTCCTTTAGAAGTCAGCAGCATTTGAAGACCATGTTGGGGGAACCAGATCTGCTCATTTCTGAGACTTCGGAGTAGACATAGTTAGGAAATGTTGAAATTAAAATACCACATAAATATTCATTTGCTTGATTCCACGATACACATAAAACAGTCCTAGATTAACATTATACATATATACAAAAATATACACATATGATGTGTACACTATTTTAAGATAAAATTAGAACATCTCATGAGTTTACATTGATACTTCCACTTAAATAGAAACACAGAGTATTTACTTAATCTTCTAAATTACATCTGTAAATTATTTCTTCCACAGAGACTCCTGGCTCCAGAGATATCAGAGATAACAGAATTAGAATATGTATAATTATTCATTTGCATTGCTGCATGATACAAACATTACCTGAACTCCAAATTGAAACTACAAATAAAAACATGACTGAAGAAAGTTTAAAAAAACTGTTCCCCACATACTCTCCCCACAATGTCTTACAGTTGAATTTTATTTGTCAAAACATACACCCAGGGACTTCCTTGGAGGTCTAGTGGTTTGGAGTCTGCCTTTCAGCGTGGGGGACGGCAGTTCGATCCCTGTTAGGAGAACTAAGATCCCACATGCTGCAGGGCAACTAGGCCCATGCACCACAACTCCTGAGCCTGCTCACCTCAACTAGAATGAAGCCTGCGCACCACAAGGAGACATCTCACGTGCCACAAGACCCAATGCAGCCAAAAATAAACAAATAAATATTTTTTAAAAGTAACATACAGCCATTACATACTACTTTATATCCCTCATTTAAGCCTCGTTCTTACTGTCATTGCTAGTTTTTACTTGGAAGCTTCTCTAGTCATTTTGATTGTCTCAAGCATATCATCTATCTGAGTCCTAATAAAAGGTTATAGGAGCAAAAGTCCCTGGATTCTATGAGGACGGCAATCTCTATAAATCAGTTCAGCTATTAAATCCATTATCTTTTGCTGCATAAGAAACCAGCCCAAAACATAGTGGTTTAAAACGATTTGTTCTTCCTCACAACTCTGTGAGTCAGGAATTCAGGCAGGGCTCACGCGCTTCGTGTGGCATCCCCAGGATTACTCACTCTGCTACCCCCTGCTAACCACAAGGCTTCCCTCCCCGTCGGTGCCTCGGCGCTTCTCTGCCTTGTCTCCCCACCACCAGCATGTGCCATCTCACACCACGATGGTCTCACAACGACTGGACTCTCAACGGAGCGGCTCTCCCAGAGCACAGACAAGCTGCTGTGCCCCTTGAATGCTAGCTCCCAAACGAGCCCAGCGTGACGCCCCCCACAGCGGTTCTCCCGTTTTGCTATCCTGCCTACTCTCAGTGCTTTCAAAGTGTTTAGAGACACTGGCGTCTTATGCTGCTGTTGTTATCGTCCCTCTTCCTTCCTTCCTTCGTTTCTGGTATATTACTTGTTTAGTGGATAATTATTTATAAAGCCAGTTACCTAAATCATCAAAACACAGAACAATGCAGATAAAATTATTTGACATCATTATCAATTGAAAACTAAAAAGAATCCTATAAAAGTATATGGTGAAAACCACATACATGTAAAAAACATGAACATAAAGAGAAAAGGTTTTATGAACCCTTTCCTCCTCCTCCATATCAACATTTTCTCAAACTTTCTTACTTATATAATTTCAAACTCAAAAAACTAAATTAAAAACCTTAAATTGGAAAGCTAATATATGTGACTTAAAAAGTAAAATGATAAAAAGTGAAAAAAATTAAAAAGATAAAAAAACTTATATGCACAAATGTGAATTATACCCCAATAAAGCTGTTGTATTTTTCAAAACATGTGATTAAAAGTGTTAAAAACATAAGATTTGAAAGTTTAAAAACTCATTTTCTTATATAACATTAAAGTTAAAAAAGCTTATATATTCTATGTAAGGGATAATAAGCTCTTAAATTTTCCTTTCTGAAAAACTCTGAGGCAGTTCATAAGCAAACAACGTTACTAAAAAGAGCTAAGACAGAGATGATTCTTGGGGTGATAATTAAATTCAACTCATGTTTTCATGTATATAGATGAAGTCAGAAGCTTCTGCTCAGAGAAAGAAAAAGCCTTCTGGAAAGAGTGAAGTGGGGATAAAAAGCAAAAAAAAATTAAAGGTAAAAGTACTTTCTTCTAATTGAGGGTACAGCATAGTGATATTATGTTCAAGGCAAAAACAAGTTCAGAGCTATTTCTTTCTTCTTCTTATATCACATGCATTTAAATGAATTAAGAGCTCAAAGAATAAAAAGATTAAACAGGAACATTAAAGTTTCTCCAAAATTTAAAATGGAAATGTCTAGACAAAGTAAACAGAATAAAAATGGTTAAAACATAAATAAAATTCCAAAGAGCCCTTGGACTTCAAAGCAGTTTGAATTTCCATGGTGAACATCCCTCTTACAGGTAAGACTCATCCTAAGGTAGGAATCAATTTAAGAAAAATTAAATACTAGAAATAAAGATATCAAAATGTACCTGGCATATTTTTCTTTTCTTTTTCTCCCTTCTTCTCTTTCTTCCTTTATGATAAATTTACCAGATACTCAGCTCAGTTGCTGCTATACAGTAGCATAGTATTTTTTACAATAAGAGTATAGAAAATAATGCTAATAAATATAAAAAGTGTTTATTTTAAATACAAATAATCCTGACCTCACACCAACATAACCATAAGAATAAAAGCATTCATAAAAGAAACTATCAGTGTCACAGAATCACAGCATTTTAGAGCTGGAAGAGAATTCACAGCTCCAGCCCAAACTCTCACCGTATAAAGATAACACACCACTAAGAACAGCACAGCAAATACAGTAATTATGCAAAGTGAAATGTGTATTCTAACCTTATTGTGGTAATCATTTTACAATATACACACCTACCAAATTATCACACTGTGTATCTGAAATGTACACATTATATGTCGATTGTAATCTCAAAGCTACAAACAAAAAACTACTAAAGTTTGTTCGTGACCATGAAGCTAGAAGGATGAAGAGTGTAGTCAGGTCTCATAACGCCTAGTCCAGTGCTCTTCATCCATGCTTTACGAACCTAGATTTGATTTTAACTTTTCTACCTACAAGCAAGTGTCTGAAAACCAGGAGTCATACTTTCTACTTTTTCACATATTCCATAGAATCAAAATCACAAGAATACCAAATTTAACGAAAGAAACTCAGTCTCAGTCTGAACACTGCTGCATATTAGCTATATGAACTTCGGCAAGTAACTTTCAGAACCTAAGTTTTTATTCACCCATAAAGTGATGAGATATTTAACTTCTAAACACAATTATTGAATTAGAATACTTGAAATTTTTCATCAAGTCCCACATAAATTTGAAAAAAAAATTTTTTTATCATGAATACCAAGTGAGGTAGCAAAAATGAGATTCTTAAAACTTACTGTCAAAAGACTGTACTAAACAGAGGGGAAACAAAGTGCATGATGCTGCATTTCGTAACCATTTAATATGGTACATAACACTATTTTACCACTTCCCAGGAGGCACCAGTGGTAAATAACCCGTCTGCCACTGTAGGAGACATAAGAAATTCAGGTTTGACCCCTGCATCAGGAAGATCCCCTGGAGGAAGAAATGGCAACCCACACCAGTATTCTTGCCTGGAGAATACCAAGGACAGAGGAGCCTGGCGGACTACAGTGCATTGGGTCACAAAGGGTAAGACAGGACTGAAGCAACTTAGCACACACACGCATCAAACACTGTGCTAAAGTGAAAGATTCCTAAAACAAACCAGAGGAAATCTACAGATTACCTTCAAAAGACCAGGTCAAAATGACAGTTTCTCAACAACTAAACTGGAAGCCAGAACAGAATTGAGTTATATATGACACATATAGAAAGTAACAAGGAAGGGAGGGAGGAAGGAAGGAAACAGAAAAATAACTTAAAAGGGACCAAAAGATTTGAAAAGACATGTCTCCAGAGAAGATACACAGTAACCAACAGGCACAATAAAAGATGCTCAGTATCACCAGTCACTTGGAAAATTTGTATCAAAACAATGAGATACTACTTCATAACTGGTAGGATGGCTATATTAAAAAGAAAACAAGTATTGGCAGGAAAGGAAAAAATTGAAACCCTCATACAGAGCTGATAGGAATGCAAAATGGTACAGCTTCCTTGGAAAACACTTTGACACTCCCAAAATGTTCTTTTTTCCAGCTATATTGAGATATAATTGACATACAAGGCATAGTGGTAGAGAATCCACCTGCCAATGCAGGAGATGCAAGAGACCCAGGTTCAATCCCTGGGTTGGGAGGATCCCCCGGAGAAGGAGATGGCAACCTGCACTAGTACTCTAGCCTGGAAAATTCCATGGACAGAGGAGCCTAGCAGGCCACAGACCATAGGGCTGCAAACAGTCAGACATAACTGAGCAACGAGCCACATAATACTGTTTAGGCATATGTACATGATTTGATACATCAAAATAATAAACGAAGAGTTAGCATATGACCTAGCATATCTCAGATACATACCCAATTTTAAAAAATGTACATACAAAAACTTATACACAAATGTTTCTAAGAATTCTTACTCATAATAGCCAATAAAAGGAAACAACCCAATTATCAACTGATACATAAGTAAAATAAATGGATAAACAAAAATGTGCCGTATCCATACAATGGATTATTTGGTCACAAAAATGAAAGAAGTATTGACACATACTATAACGTGGATGTGGGAAAACCATTAGACCATTCAGGTATGACCTAAATCAAATTCCTTACTATTATACAGGGGAAGTGACAAATAGATTCAAGGGATTAGATGCGATAGACAAACTGCCTGAAGAACTATGGACGGAAGTTCGTGACATGGTACAGGAGGCAGTGATGAAGACCAGCCCCAAGAAAGAAATGCAAAAAGGCAAAATGGTTGTCTGAGGAGTCCTACAAATAGCTGAGAAAAGAAGAGAAGCTAAAGGCAAAGGAGAAAAGGAAAGATATACTCATTTGAATGCAGAGTTCCAAAGAACAAGGAGAGATAAGAACACCTTCCTCAGTGATCAATGCAAAGAACTAAAGGAAAACAACAGAGTAGGAAAGACTAGCGATCTCTTCAAGAAAATTAGAGATACCAAGGGGACATTTCCTGCAAAGATGGGCACAATAAAGAACAGTAACGGTATGGACCTAACAGAAGCAGAAGATATTTAGAAGAGGTGGCAAGAATACACAGAAGAACTGTACAAAAAGATCTTCATGACCCACATAACGATGATGGTGTGATCACTCACCTAGAGCCAGACATTCTGGAATGTGAAGTCAAGTGGGCCTTAGGAAGCATCACTACAAACTAAGCTAGTGGAGGTGATGGAATTCCAGCTGAGCTATTTCAAATCCTAAAAGATGATGCTGTGAAAGTGCTGCACTCAATATACCAGCAAATTTGGAAAACTCAGCAGTGGCC